>NC_079396.1:1285532-1353032 GCF_029220125.1 Pseudoliparis swirei
GTGGGTAACATGGTACTACAAGCCTTCTAGTGGGGGTAATATGGTACTACAAGCCTCTAGTGGTGCAACATGGTACTACAAGCCTCTAGTGAGTAATATGGCACTACATGTTTCTCCCAGTGGGGGTAATATGGTGGCACTACAAGCCTCTAGTGGTGTAATATGGTACTACAAGCCTCTAGTGGTGTAATATGGCACTACAAGCCTCTAGTGGTGTAATATGGTACCACAAGCTCTCTAGTGGTGCAATATGGTACCACAAGCTCTAGGTGCAATATGGCACTACAAGCCTCCATCGGTGTAATATGGTACCACAAGTTTCCAGGTGTAATATGGTACTGCTGGGGCCTCCTAGTGGTGTGTAATATGGTACTCACAAGCTCTCTAGTGGTGTAGTATGGCACCATTGCCAAGCCTCTAGTGGGGCACATGGGTACTACAAGCCTCTAGTGTAATATGGTACTACAAGCTCCTCTAGTGGGGCAATATGGTACCACAAGCTCTAGTGGGCAATGTGGTACCACAAGCCCTCTAGGAGTAATATGGTACCAAGCCTCTAGTGGGGTAAATGGTACTACAAGCCTCTCTAGGTGGGGTAACATGGCACCAAGGCAAGCCCCTAGTGGTGTAATATGGTACCACAAGCCTCTAGTGGGGTAGTATGGTACTCACAAGCCTCTAGTGGGGTAATATGGCACCAGCAAGCCTCTAGTGGGGTAGTATGGCACCACAAGCCTCTAAAGTGGGGGCAATATGGCACTACAAGGCCTCTAGTGGTGTAGTATGGTACCATGTTTCTCCAGTGGGGCAGTATGGTACACCAAAGCCTCTAGGCACGTGGTACCACAAGCCTCTAGTGGGTAACATGGTACTCATGCTTCTAGTGGAGTAATATGGTACTACAAGCACTCTAGTGGGGTAGTATGGTACTACAAGCTCTCTAGTGGGGTAGTATGGTACTACAAGCTCTCTAGTGGGGTAATGTGGTACTACAAGCTCTCTAGTGGGGTAATATGAGACACAAGCTCTAGTGGTAGGTGGAACATGCTCTCTCAGTGGCTTGTAGTACCATATTACCCCACTAGAGAGCTTGTAGTACCATATTACACCACTAGAGAGCTGCCTCACTAAATGGGGGGCTACTTGTGGTCCCTAGAGTCTTATAAAGTAGGAGGAGCCAGAGCCTTCAGGTATCAAGCTCCTCCTCTTTTATGAACCAGCTCCACCTTCAGTCGAGGAGGAGGAGGAGGCTCCCGTTGGGGTCATCGAGGTCACTCACAGAGACTACCTGCTAACCACCCCTAAGATTCGCGGCCGGCGACCCGCTGGGAGGAAATTGGAAGAGAACGGCGCCAACGTAATCGCCATTGTCCATGTAAAGAGGATTCACTCGAGAAGCTAAATCAGCAACATGAAAGAAACCTCCTTGAGACGAAGAGCCACAAGACACACACCTGAGTGTGTGTGTGTGTGTGTGTGTGTGTGTGTGTGTGAGTGTGTGAGTGTGTGTTACACTCACAATAATGTTGGAGTTGAAGTAGAGCATCATGTGTTTCCTCATGTTGAATATGAGGGTTGTGTTTGTTGTTGGTACAACATGCAACAACAACAACAACACCGCTCCTTCCCCTGACACGGCGTCTTGATGCTTCTACGTTCACATTCTGTGGATGAAACCCTGGATGGTTTTGAGGGTTTCCATCAGGCGGCGCTGCGTTGAAGAAAGGACCAGCCGACACGTTCAGGGACATCATGTCAGAACTTCAGAGAGGAGACGAGCTCTCCGTCCCGGTCTCAGGTCGGGCAGCGTCGGTCTCCACTGCAGGAATGAAGTCGGCCATCTTGTTTTGGACTACAGCGTACCCGCGTGGTTGTTTCATGAAAAGAGGCGGGGCTAAACCTTTACGGTCGATTAAAGCTTCGAGGTCGGTCGCGGCTCGTTTCACGCTGACGTCTCATCCTCCCAGTCACATGTCAGCGTCGGCCATCTTGGTTTGGACTACAGCCGGTGGTTGTTTTATAAAAAGAGGCGGGACTAAGCCGTGATTGGTGGATTCCTTTATTCAGTAGAACAGCTCATCAAATATGACCTGGATCTGGAAAGAAAGTGTGTTTCATATTTATTTTGGAGTGCTGGACTTCATTGAGGGTCCAGGCGGACCGGACCGGCATGCACAGTATGTTATTGTTATTTAATGTTCGAGAACATATTCTACATTTAGAATCTGTCCAATCAGTTTACTGCTGACCCGACGTCTCTAACACGCTACCAATAATCTAATAATCACATTAATCTGGGCTGCTGATGAATATTGATGCTAGCTGTGGTGACGATGGGAACATCACACGCTTCATGCGTCTCTCATTAGAGCGCCGCCCCGCCACCCCGCCGCCCCCGCCGCCCACGCCGCCGCCGCCGCCCCGCCGCCCATTACCGCCGCCCCGTCAGCCTGCCGCCGCCCCGTCACTACCGGATGCAACGCTTCATCTCCACGGAGACGATCAACGTGATTTATAACCATGCAGCGTCTTTATTCATCCAGGTTTCAATGAACAGTGACATTACTTCTAATTATTGTAATAATCTCTGGTGTTACGCTTCCAGTTGTTTAATGAAGGAATGCAAAGAGGCAGAAATATTAATACACAAATATATACTGTATATATATATAATATAAATAGTAATGTCCATGCAGCACCACAAAGACGGTTTGACTTGTTTCTTCAGCATCAGAGCGTAAAATAGTTTTGATCCTGAAACCGAAAGAAGAGAAACTACAAAGAAACATGTTTATGAATAAACAGATCTATGAACTATAGGAAACAATGGATATGAAACAATGGATATGAAACAATGGATATGAAACAATGGATGTGAAACAATGGATATGAAATAATGCATAGGAAACAATGGATATGAAACAATGGATATGAAACAATGGATATGAAACAATGGATGTGAAACAATGGATATGAAACAATGGATATGAAACAATGGATATGAAACAATGGATGTGAAACAATGGATATGAAATAATGCATAGGAAACAATGGATATGAAACAATGGATATGAAACAATGGATATGAAACAATGCATAGGAAACAATGCATAGGAAACAATGGATATGAAACAATGGATGTGAAACAATGGATATGAAATAATGCATAGGAAACAATGGATATGAAACAATGCATAGGAAACAATGGATATGAAACAATGCATAGGAAACAATGCATAGGAAACAATGGATATGAAACAATGGATATGAATCAATGCATAGGAAACAATGGATATGAATCAATGGATATGAAACAATGCATAGGTAACAATGGATATGAAACAATGCATAGGAAACAATGCATAGGAAACAATGGATATGAAACAATGGATATGAAACAATGCATAGGAAACAATGCATAGGAAACAATGGATATGAAACAATGGATATGAAACGATGGCTATGAAACAATGGATATGAAACAATGGATATGAAACGATGGATATGAACAGCTGGAGCCTCTCATGTGTCTCTGGTGGGAGAAGACACCTAACACACACACACAGAGACACACAGAGACACACACACACACAGTGACTCTCTCTCTCTCTCTAGTCGAGGTGGAACGTGGACTCTGAAGGAGGGGGCGTGTCCCCGGAGCTCCTCCGATGACGCCCCTCCTCTATAAGCAGCGGCTCTCCTCCTCCGTGTGACTCCCTCCCTGAGCCGCGATGGACCACAGCCTCACGCTCGCGCGGACACTCTTTGGGAACGACTCGCTGTTTCCATTTGAAAACACCTCCTCCCCTGCGGGCCAGGAGGAGCAGCAGGAGGACCTGGAGGTCAACACGGACCTGTACTCCCGGGTGGCGGTCACGGTGATCTACGCCGCGCTGTTCGCCGTGGGCGCTCTGGGGAACGCCGTGACGCTGGCCACGCTGCGCGCCAAGAAGCGCGTGCGCGGCCTGCAGGGCACCGTGCACTACCACCTGGCCAGCCTGGCGGCCTCCGACCTGCTCATCCTGCTGCTGTCCATGCCGCTGGAGCTGCACAGCTTCGTCTGGTTCCACCACCCCTGGCTGTTTGGCGACGCGGTGTGCCGCGGCTACTACTTCCTGCGCGACGGCTGCTCCTACGCCACCGCGCTGAACGTCGCCAGCCTGAGCGCGGAGCGCTACCTGGCGGTGTGCCACCCCTTCAAGGCCAAGCGCCTCATGTCGCGCAGCCGCACCAAGAAGCTCATCGGCGCCGTGTGGCTCGCGTCCTTCGCGCTGGCCGCGCCGATGCTGCTCGTCATGGGCCAGGTGACGCGGCACGGCGAGAACATCTGCACCGCCACCGTGTCGCCGGGCGCCAGCCGCGCGGGTGCTGCAGGTGGTGTCATGGTTGGCGCTGGGCCAAGATCGCACGTGTCTCCACGCACAGGGGCGCTCCAGGTGTTACAGGTGTTTCAGGTTTACAGGTGTTTCAGGTGTTTCAGGTGTTACAGGTGTTTCAGGTGTTACAGGTGTTTCAGGTGTTACATGTGTTACAAGTGTTTCAGGTGTTACAGGTGTTACAGGTGTTTCAGGTGTTACAGGTGTTACAGGCGTTACAGGTGTTTCAGGCGTTTCAGGTGTTACAGGTGTTACAGGTGTTTCAGGTGTTACAGGTGTTTCAGGTGTTACAGGTGTTTCAGGTGTTACAGGTGTTACAGGTGTTACAGGTGTTTCAGGTGTTGTGTTACAGGTGTTTCAGGTGTTACAGGTGTTACAGGTGTTACAGGTGTTACAGGTGTTTCAGGTGTTTCAGGTGTTACAGGTGTTTCAGGTGTTACAGGTGTTACAGGTGTTTCAGGTGTTACAGGTGTTACAGGTGTTATAGGTGTTTCAGGTGTTACAGGTGTTTCAGGTTTACAGGTGTTACAGGTGTTTCAGGTGTCATTAAGGTGCCCAGGTGCTGCTATAAGGGCCACAGGCTCCAGGTGTCACAGGTGCTCCAGCAGGTGTCACAGGTGTCTCCAGGCTCACAGGTGTCACAGGTGTCTCAGGTGGCCACAGGTGTCATATATGCTCCAGGTGCCAGGTGCCATATAAGTGCTCCAGGTGTCACAGGTGCCCAGGTGCTCCAGGTGCTACAGGTGCTCCAGGTGTTACAGGTGTCACAGTGCTCCAAGTGTCATGTGTGTCTAGTGTGTCACAGGTGCCATATATGCTCCCAAAAAGCCGCTAGTGCTCCAGGTGTCACAGCAGGTGCTCAGTGTGCCCAGGCTCATTATGCCACAGGTGTCACAGGTGCCACAGGTGCTCCAGGCACAGGCCACAGGTGCTCCAGGTGCTCCCCAGGCGTCACAACGGGTTACAGGTGCTCCAGGTGTCTCCAGTGTCACAGCAAGGTGTCCAGGCGTCACAGGTGCTCAGGTGTCATATGCTCCAGGTGTCATTATGTGCTCCAGGTGTTCCAGGTGTCACAGGTGCTCCAGGTGTCATACGTGCTCCACTCAGGTGCTGGCATGCCATATGCGCCACAGGCTCAGGTGTCACAGGCCCAGGTGCCATGCAGTTGCTGGCAGTGCTCCAGGTGTCACAGGTGCTCCAGGTGCCACAGGTGCTCCAGGTGTTCCCAGGTGCTGGCTATAAGTGCCCAGGTGTCACAAGTGTCTGCGTCATGGTGCCATAAGTGCTCCAGGTGTCACGCGGCTCCAGGTGTCACAGGTGCTCCAGGTGTCATACAGGTGCCACAGGTGCCATGCGCTGCTCCAGGCAAGCCACAGGTGCTCCAGGTGTCACAGGTTACAGGTGTCACAAGTGCCCAGGTGTCTGCGTGTCACAGGTGTCAGTAAGGTGCTGCTGCCAGTTGCAGGTGCTCCAGGTGTCACAGGTGTCTCCAGGTGTTACACATGTCATGTTGCCTCCAGGTGCTCCAGGTACAGGTGTCACAGGTGTCACAAGTGTCACAAGCTCCCAGGTGCTCCAGGTGTCACAGGTGCTCCAGGTGTTACACAGTGCCACAAGGTGTCTCCAGGTGTCATGCTGCCTCCAGGTGCCCCAGGTGTCACAGGTGTCATTATATGCTCCAGGTGCTGCAGACGTCACAGGTGCCATGGTGTCACAGGTTCTCAGGTGCTACAGGTGCTCCAGGTGCTACAGGTGCTCCAGGTGTTACAAGTGCCTCCAGGTGTCTCAGGTGTTAAGGTGTTACAGGCAGTTCAGGTGCTGCTGCCTCCAGGTGTCACAAGTACCCAGGTGCTCCAGGTGCTCAGGTACACAAGTGCTCATGTCAGGCGGTGTTCAGGCTGCCACAGGTGTTACAGGTGTTGCAGGTGTTGTAGGTGTTATGTGTTTATCAGGTGTCTCAGGTGTTATGTGTTTATCAGGTGTTTCATGTGTTATGTGTTTATCAGGTGTCTCAGGTGTTATGTGTTTATCAGGTGTTTCATGTGTTATGTGTTTATCAGGTGTTTCAGGTGTTATGTGTTATGTGTTCATCAGGTGTTTCAGGTGTTATGTGTTTATCAGGTGTCTCAGGTGTTATGCGTTTATCAGGTGTTTCAGGTGTTATGTGCTTCATCAGGTGCTCCAGGTGCTACAGGTGTCCCAGGTGTTATGTGTTTATCAGGTGTTTCAGGTGTTATGTGTTTATCAGGTGTTTCAGGTGTTACAGGTGTCTCAGGTGTTATGTGTTTATCAGGTGTTTCAGGTGTTATGTGTTTATCAGGTGTTTCAGGTGTTATGTGTTTATCAGGTGTTTCAGGTGTTATGTGTTTATCAGGTGTTTCAGGTGTTACAGGTGTCTCAGGTGTTATGTGTTTATCAGGTGTTTCAGGTGTTATGTGTTTATCAGGTGTCTCAGGTGTTATGTGTTTATCAGGTGTTTCAGGTGTTACAGGTGTTACAGGTGTCTCAGGTGTTATGTGTTTATCAGGTGTCTCAGGTGTTATGTGTTTATCAGGTGTTTCAGGTGTTATGTGTTTATCAGGTGTTTCAGGTGTTACAGGTGTTACAGGTGTTTCAGGTGTTATGTGTTTATCAGGTGTCTCAGGTGTTATGTGTTTATCAGGTGTTTCAGGTGTTATGTGTTTATCAGGTGTTTCAGGTGTTACAGGTGTCTCAGGTGTTATGTGGCTTATCAGGGTGTCCCAGGTGTTCCCAGGTGTTTTTCAAGCCTGAGTAAACAAAGACCGCGCTGGAAGCGTGTAGTGACGAGAACGTAATGCGTGTGGTTCGGACCAATCAGAGGCTGAGCTACAGACGCTTCCGCGTGTCGCCGACCGGGGACACATCCAATCCAGTTCCAGTGACGCCAGCGAAGTTTATGGAAGTAGCAATGAGTCTCAGCAATGCCTAACGGACACCATCGTCCACACGGTAAAAGTTAGGGTCTTTCCTAACCAAAAGCCGTGGGTTGATGGATCCATCCGTGAAGCTGTGAACGCCGCTTGCTCCCTATAACTCCGGTCTTGTATCCAGCATCTGACTCTAGAACCTACGCAGATCCTGTTTGTGGACTTCAGCCTGCTTTCAATACAATCATCCTGTCCCTGCTGAAGGATGCTTTCTCCCAGCTGCACGTGCCCACCCCACCTGTGTGGATCACAGACTTCCTGACCGGCGCTGCACGTGAGGCTGGGGAACATCGCCTCAGGCCCCGGACCACCAGCACAGGTTCTCAAGGCTGTGTTCTTCCTCTGCTGTTCTCCTGTACCAACAGCTGCACCTCCAGTCACCAGTCCGTCAAGCCCTAAAGTTCAAGGATGACACCACCCTCATTGGGCTCATCTCTGGTGGGACGAGACCGCCTACAGGTGGGAGACTGACCACTGGTGACCTGCGCAGCTGTATCAACCTGAGCTCAACAAAGACAGTGGAGATGGCTGTGATTCCAGATACCGCAGCCCCACCCGCCCCTTCTATCCTGTGTGACTGACGCTGTGGAGTCTCACCGCCTGGGCTCCACTACCCAGGACCTCAAGTGGGAGCCGAAATCGCCCATCACCAAGGCAGAGGATGCCTTCCGAGGCAGCTGAGGAAATTCAACCTGCCAGGGAAGACATGGCACAATCACAACGGCCATCGTTGAGTCCATCATCTGCTCCTCCATCACCGCCCGGCACCCTGCAGCCACACAAAGATGCACGGAGCATCAACCGCCTCGGGCCAGAGGGTTATCGCCGTAATCTGCCTCCTCCAGGTCCTGTTCACTTCCAGGTCACTGAAGGGCCAGAAAGATTGCCTGACCCTCCCACCCTGGACACTTTGTCTGAAACCCTCCTCGGGAGGAGGCTGCGTCTATCACAGACAAAGACCACCACAATTAAAAGTTTTTCCTCACGCAGTCGTGGGCCTATCATCGAACCCGGACTGACTGACTGTCACCCCAGGACTACCAATTCTTCTTCCACCTTCCTCTCTCCTCCTTCTTCCTGCCCTTCCTCTCCTCCTCCTCCCTCTTCCTCTCACCTCCTCCCTCCTCCTTCTTCTTCCTCCTCCACACACGCTACTTAATACGCACTTTAACTGAGGCCTCCACACATGCCACTTTATTTGCATGCACTTTAAACACACGCCACGCAGAACATAATTTCTTGTTCAAAACACACCACTTGGGAAGCACACACCCAAACACTTTGCTACTACTTGGTTGTCTTTCTGTCAAGTTGATTGTTGTTTGTTTGTCATGTCCAAATTGCAATTCTTCCACCGCCAAAAAACTTCCTCGCTTGTAAAACATTCCGGTAATGGAAACTGTTTGATTCCTGATTCTGATTCCTGATCTCTGATATGGTACTACAAGCTCTAGTGGCATATGGTACCACAAGCCTCTAGTGAGTAACATGGTACCACAAGCTCTAGTGGGGTAATATGGTACCATGCTCCCCAGTGGAGCAATATGCACTACAAGCTCCTAGTGGGGCAATATACTACAAGCCTCAGTGGGCACATGGCACTGCCTCCCAGTGGAGTGCACATGGAAATTACAAGCTCCTCTAGTGGAGCAATATG
This sequence comes from Pseudoliparis swirei, assembly GCF_029220125.1. NCBI lineage: Eukaryota > Metazoa > Chordata > Actinopteri > Perciformes > Liparidae > Pseudoliparis > Pseudoliparis swirei. The sequence goes on from NC_079396.1 coordinate 1,294,514, forward strand.
GTACCACAAGCCTCAGTGGAGTAACATGGCACAAGGCCTCTAGTGGGCAATATGGTACCATGCTTCCCAGTGGGGCAATATGGCATCATGCCTCAGTGAGGCAATATATACCATGCCTCTAGTGGGGTAATATGGCACTATACACGCCCTCCAGTGGGGTAACATGGTACTATAAGCTCTAGTGAGCAATATGGTACCAAGCCAGCCATCATTTAATGAATGATAGATGATGAATTACAAATTTGTCTCTGAGTAGCGATAATCTGTACACAGACATCCTGCCCCAAAACCTCACATCGACCAGGAAAAACTCCCAAATAACCCTTCAGGGGCAAGGAAGAAACCTGGATACAGAGGAGATCCTCCTAGGATGGACAGATGCAGATGTAATGCAGAAGGACAGATTTAGAGTTAAAACACATTCAATGAATACAGAGTGTATGAATATTCAGTAGTAGGCATATTCCACGATGGAGACCTCCACCATCCATCAGGCAGATGGCGGTGGGAGGAGGAGTGGCTGAGTCTCAACAGTGACAGTGGCGAGTCATATAGGAATTTACAACCCACGACCCATCAGGCAGATAGATTTATGCGTCTCATAGGGTCCGGCGATCCATGAGACGAAAGTCAAAAGCGACTTCCGGGGAAAGCAGAGTTAGTAATCGGGTGACGAGGGATGAAAATTCATCCAAGGAGAGAAAAGAGGAGAGAACAGTGCATCCTAAATGTCCCCCTGCAACAGGCCTATAGCAGCATATCAAGGCTGGACCAGAAGCAAACCCATCCAGCCCTAACTATAAGCTCTGTCAAAGAGGAAGGTCTTAAGTTCACTTAAACGAGGTGACTGTGTCTGCCTCCCGGACTGAAATTGGAAGTTGGCTCACAAAAGAGGAGCTTGATAACTAAAGGCTCTGGCTCCATTCTACTTTTTAAGACTCTAGGAACTACAAGTAGTCCCGCACGTGAGCCGTAGCTCTCTAGTGGGGCAATATGGCACGATAAGCCCTTATATATAGACTCGGGCCATCCACCGAACCTCCTCTGTTATCCTTCCTACCCGTTTACCTTCCATGAATTCCAGCACCTGGTCACAGGAGGGCTCTGAACTGCTCGCCTTTCGTCAGCCAACCCAGGCCGACTTCATCTCTGGCTTTGCTGTGAGCAGTCGCTGACTCTGGCTCTCACTGGCACCGGATCACAGCAGACAACACGCTCACCCCGGCTGCCTCTCTGCTCTCTCCTTAGCCACACACCCAGACCTCTGTCGGGGTGGAGGTACAGGTTTACTCATCTCACCCACATGGTGCTTTCTGTCCCCACCGCCCACCTTTTATCCCACTGACTTTTGAGTTTCATGCGCGTGACCGCCACTATCCGTCCAACTTCACATTGCTGTTCTCACCGTCCTGGTTCTTTGGGAGATTTCTGACGAGCTAGATCGCCCTCCTATCGAACTGCTGGAACACGGCCCCCGCCATCCTTCTGGGTGACTTCTACCATCCAGACAGTAGAGAAGTCATGTGATCTCTTACCTTATTGTCTCCTTTAACCTCTCACCCAGTCCCTCCCCTCCTACTCACAGTCGCAACCACCTTGACTACATTTCACAAGAAACTGCTTCACCTCTAACCCTCTGCATTCCTCTCCTGTCTCTGACCATTTCTTCTCATCTCTTACTCTCTCTCGCCTCTGGTACTGACAACCCACCCATATCTACAGACTCTGCACCTGCACGCCCGCATTCGCACCCTCTGTCCCTCCTCTCTTGCCCCTCTGTCCCATCTGCCTCCCTCAACTGACTGCTTCTCACCATGCATCCTAACTCTGCCGCAGACACTCTCCCCTTCCCCGTCTTCATCTCTTGATCTTTTGTCCTGAGACACGGATCAAGTCCGGAAATCCTCCGTCTGGTTGTCGGACCTGCGCTACGAGAGAGCCACCTCATGAAAGCGAAAGAAATGAGAAATCGAATCAGTTGAAGACCTGCCTTTCATCAATCTCCTCTCCTCCTTCTTCCTATCTCTGCAGCCAAAAGCTCGCTCTACCTGACCGCCAAAATTCAGTCTTCCTTCTTCAACCCCAAAAACTCTTCTATCTTTTCCAACTCCTTGATCCCCCTGTCCCCCTCTCCTTCCACCCTTTTGTCGTAGAGCCACTTTGTCGACTATTACTTTACAAACAAGATAGACTTATATACGCCTCCTCCTTTACAAATCCATCTTTCTATCACCTCACCAACACTAACTTCTATCCCCTCTTTCCTCTTTCACCCCTTGTCTCCCAACTGCTCCTTAGCTTGGTGACCTCACTGACCGACCACCTGCGCCCTTGACCTCTGGGCCCCGCTCCCATTCTCCAGGCTGTCTGACCTTCTGACCTTCCTCACCATCTTATTAACAGCTCCCTCTCAACTGGCTGTTTCCTAACTCTCGGGGAGGCGAGAGTCAACCTCTCCTGAAGAAAATTCACTGACCCGTCTGAAGTCAGCAAATCACAGACCGGTCTCTCTTCCTTTTCTCCAAACTCTGGAGCGAGCTATCTTTAGCCAAGTGTCCTCCCTATTCCACAGTAACAACCTTCTTTGACCCCTCACCAGTCTGGATTCAAGGCCGGCCACTGACAGAGACGGCCCTCCCTTGCTGTCTCTGAGCAGCCCACACTGCTAGAGCAGCCTCTTTCTTCTGTCCTTATCTCGACCTTTTCAGCATTTGACACTGGTGGAACCACCAGATCCTGATCTCTCTCTCAGGGACCTGTGATCTCAGCACTGCACTCGCTCTTTTCTCTCTTCCTACCTTAAAGACCGCATCACTGGTAACTTGGAGAGGATCTGTGTCTGATCCTTGTCCTCTCACTACTGGGGTTCCTCAAGGCTCCGCCCTGGTCCCTCCTTCTCTCTGTACACAAATTCCTCTCTGCCTGGCTGGTCTGCTCGCATGGCCTCACCATAGCTATGCTGATGACACCCAACCTGATCTTCTCGCCCACTGGTCCGAAACACGGTGGCGTGATGAAATTCTGCCTGTCTGACTGACATCTCCCCAGTGGATGTCTGCTCACCACCTGAAGATCAACCCTGACAAGACTGAGCTACTATTCCTTCCAGGGAAAGGCCTCCACCCACGACCTGACTATCACCTTCAACAGCTCTGTGTTGGCCCCTTACCCGGACTGCCAGGAACCTCGGGTGACACTCGACATCAATCCTCCTGACGGCCAACATCGGCCATGCATTTATCGCCCTGTAGGCACATGCTACAACATCAGAGAACACGCCCTTCTACTCAGAAGGTACAGGTTCTGATCCAGGCTCTCATCACTACTGCAACTCCCTCCTGGCTGGTTCACCTGCTACGCCATCCGAATTCCTGCAGCTCATCCAGAAATGCAAGCTCGACTGCCTCAGCCTCCCGAAATTCACCCACACCACTCCGCCTCCGCCTTCCACTGGTTACCGTGGCTGCTCGCATCCGCTTTCAAAATACTGGCCTGGCGTACGTGCTCAGACGGATCGCCCCCGCTCATCCGGGATATGGTCACACCCACACCCCGCACGTCGGGCCTGGGCCGGCAACAGCCACCCACTTGTGCCTCTCCTGCACCTCGAGCTAATCATCGAACTAGATTGTTTGCTGTCCTGGCTCTCGCGGTGGAACGAGCCCCACTGACATCAGGACAGCAGAAAGTCTCTACATCTTTTCCGTCGAGACTGAAAATAATAATTTTTCCGGATTATATCTGGATTAAACACAGATTAGCACTTCAGTGGCAATTTAGATAAAGAATTTACTATGGTACTTTGTATTCAATTTTATGTTGAGGAAATGTCATTCTGTATTCTTGTTGTTCTTAGTTTGTACTCTAGTTGAAATGCACTTACTAAGTCGCTTTGGATAAAAAGCTGCCATAAATGACACAATGTAATGTAATGGAGCATCACCAATCAAGGGCTTTGTAGGTTAAGAGAAGAATTTTAGTGATTCTTGATTTACTGGTTAGTATGTTAGTGCAGGAGTGATGTGATCTCTTTTCTTAGTTTTAGTGAGGAACACGAGCGTGCATTCTGGATCAACTGAGGGACCTAAGAGATTTATTAGAGCAGCCTGCTAATAAGGAGTTGCAGTAATCCAGTCTCGGCACCATGAACCAATTTTTCTGCATCTTTTGAGACAAGATGTCGATTTTGAAATATTACGTGATGAAAGAATGCAGTCCTTGAGATTTGCTTTACGGGAGTTAAAGGACAAGTCCCGATCAAAGATAACGCCAAGATTCTTACAGTGGTAAAGTTGGATGCCAGGGCAATGCTCGCTTCTACAGAATCCACATCACCAGAGTTAATTGATCTCTTGAGGTGCTCAGGTTTACTTAAATTACTCGGTTTTGTCTGAGTTTAACATCAAGAAGTTGCAGGTATCATCCATGTTTTTATGTCTTTTAGACATGCTTGAATTCTTTACAGAGTTGGTTGCTTTCCTCTGTTTTTATCGATAAATATATTGAGTGTCATCTGTATAACAATGAAAAGTTTATGGAGTGTTTCTGGATAATATTGCCCAAAGGAAGCTATGTATAAGGTAAATAAAATTGGTCCAAGCACAGAACCTTGTGGGAACTCCGTGATTAACGTTGGTGGTTACCGAGGCGCTATCGCTTATAAAATACAAACTGAGATCGATCTGATAAATAGGGATTTAAAACCAAATTAGTGCCGTGCCTGAAATGCCAATCGACTCACCCAGTCTCTGTGTAACAGGATGTCATGGTCAATGGTGCTCTAATGCAGCACTTTAAGGTTCAACAAGCATTCAGGACAGAGAGGAGTCCTTTATCTGCCGCCATTAAGAGGTCATTTGTACTTTCTACCAGTGCTGCCTCGGTGCTGTGGTGTTTTCAAACTCTGATTGAAATTTCAACAACTATTATGATGAAAGTCGCACAACTGATTTGGTGCACCACTTTCTCAAGGATCTTGGAGTGTGGGAGAAAGTTAGAGATCGGGTTCTGTAGTTAGCTAATACCTCTGGATCCAGAGTGGGCTTCTTCAGGAGAGGTTTCAATAACAGCCACCTTGAAGGAGTGTGTGGTACGTCGGCCTGTTAGCAGAGACATTACTGGATAATATCTAATAGAGAGCCGCTAATTAAAGGCAAAACGCCTTAAGCAGCCCTCTCTCAGCCGGGATGGGGGTCCAAGAGACAGGTAGACGGTTCTAAGTAGAAACCGTTGAAAATAATTGGTCACGGTTGATAGGAGAAAATCCTCCAAATATACACCAGGGCATACAGCGGTTTCAAGGCTATTCCACTTGAGGACAGATTGGCACTGGTTGCGTGCGCAAGAGATTATTAATCTTGTCCCTAATAGTTAAAATCTTTTCATTAAAGTTAAATCATAAAGTCATTACTACTACAAGGTTTATAGGAATGCCTGGCCCATTAGACAGTTGTGACTCTCACACTGGCATTAGTGCTGGGAAGAGAAACCTGGGGTTGTTTTTTATTTCTTTTTCATTATTGATGAGCAATAGGCTGCTCTGGCATTGACGGAGGGCCTTCTTATATGTTTCTAATATCATCTCACCAAACTAAGCTGGGATTCTTTCGAGATTGCCAAGTTGAACGCCATATGCGCTCAAGCTTTCGTGATTTCTGCTTCAGTGCTTCATGGGTCTGAGGGTTGTTTCAGGAGCAAACCTCCTCTTCCTCACTGTCTTCTTCTTCAGAGGCTGGTCGGAGTCCAGTGTCATTCTCAGAGTAGTTTCCATGGCACTGTCAACAAGATGATCAATCTGGGACGGACTAAAGTTAGACCAGGAGTCTCGTTATATTGAGACGCGGTATCGAATCAAATACAGAAATCGCTTTAAATTTCTAGCTATACTATCAGTTAGACATCTAGTGTAGAAACTTTTACCAACGGGAGTACACTTCGGGTAGTATAAATTCAAAAGCAGGAGGTTGTGGTCTGACAGAAGAGGACTTGTGGGAAGACGTTCAACGCTCAATGTCACACCATAAGTAAGAACAAGATCAAGCGTAGGCCAAAGCTGTGAGTGGGTTTCACTCTCTGACAGAAGCCAACGAGCTTCTAGTGGGGTAATATGGTACTACAAGCCCTTAGTGGTGTAATATGGTACCAAGGCCTCTAGTGGTGTAATATGGTACTACAAGCTCTCTAGTAGTAATATGGGTACTGCTGCTCTGGTGGTGTAATATGGTACTACAAGCTTCCCCAGTAGTGGCAAGAATAGAAGAATAGAAATATATTCTTTATTAATCCCTCAAGGGAAATTTGTCGAGCCAGTAGCAGCAACACAAGAATAAAAATAAAAATAAAAAACAAAAAATAAAAAACACAAAATTAAGAAGGGTTAGGGTGATTCACAAGAGGTGAACTGTCAGAGCCTCATAGCCGTCGGCAGGAATGTTCTCCTGTATCTCTCCTTTTGTGGCAGCGGAGCGCGAGGGAGACGCCTGGAGAAAGTACCTCTGTCCCTGTAGGAGGTGGTGGAGAGGGTGGTCCGGGTGGAGTGGTGGTCCGGTTGTCCAATATGGACACAAGTTTTCAACGCCCTCCTCTCCACCACCTGTCCAGGTGCTCCAGCTGGCAGTCGATGATGGAGCCAGCTCTTCCCAACCAGTTTGTTAAGACGGCCGGTGTCACTGGTTCATGCTGTGCTCCCCAGCAGACAATGGCAAGCGTGAAGACACTGGCGACAACCGACTGGTAGAATATCTCCGAGCATCTTGCTGCACACGCTGAAGGATCGCTTTTCAGGAAAAAGAGTCGACTCATCCCTTCTTGTACACAGCGTTGATGTTGGCTCTCCAGTTCAGTCGGCGTCGATGGAGCATTTATGTACTTGTACTCCTCCCACCATGTCCACGCCCACCCCAGGACACTCAGAGGTGTAGGAGCTGCCTTCCTCCCAGCTCACCACCATCTCTCTCTGGTCTTGGCCAGGTTCAGCCGCAGGTTCTCTGCACGGCCCACTCTTTACAAAGTCACTCACCACTGCCCTGTACTCCTCCGGCCCATCCCTAATATTATTCCCGACCACTGCAGAATCACTCAGAGTACTTCTGCAGATGGCATGACTCGTGTTGTACCTCAAGTCACTGTGTACAGGGGAAGAGGAAGGAGACAGAATAGTCTCCCTGTGGCTCATCACTGACCACCGTTCCAGACAGCACACGCCCCATTCTGACAAACTGTGGTCTGCCTGTGAGGTAGTCAGTGATCCAGGAGATGGTGGACGTTGTCCACCGCTAATTAAGAGCTTCTCACCAGCAGCAGTGGCTGGATGGTGTTAATGCACTGGAGAAGCCAAAGAAAGACTCTCACAGAGACACCGGTTCCATCCAGGTGCGATTGAGCTCACAGCAGTAGATGATACGCCGCCCACTCCCACATGAGGCTGGTAAGCAACTGCAGAGGGTCCACCACGGCCCACCTTATGGGGGTCGGAGGTGGTGGGCCAAGACCAGCCTCTCCAGCACCTTTCATCACATGGAGGTGAGGCTAATCGTCGGTAGCTCTGGAGGCCAGATGGTGTTGACTTCTTTGGGACAGGGACCAGGCAAGCAACGACGTCTTCCACAGCACTGGGACCTCCCCAGCCCTCAGGCTGAGGTTAAGAGGCGCTTGCAGGACACTAGACAGCTGGGTGGCGAGGTCTTTAGGACTCCTGAAGGATGCCACCAGACCTTCAGTTCTGCGCTGGTGTAGTTTCTCCAGCTGTCTTCTCACCTGGTCAGTCGCCACAGAGAGAGGGGGAGGTGGAGAAGCTCATTGTTATTGGGAGGCCTGGTGGATGTGTGCCCAGCAGGGGGACAGAGGGGAGGAGGTTTGGGAGGTGTGATGGAGGAGACGGGGGGAGGCTGTGAACTGAACCTATTGAAAAACAGTTCAGCTCGTTGGTCTCTCCAGGGAGCCCCCCTGCTGTCTCCTCCCACCTTGAAGCCAGTTATCTGCTTCATCCCAGTCCACACCTCCCTTTGTGCTTGTTCAGCTGGAGTTTTGGCCCAGCTCCTCCTCAGAGTCCTGCCCTCCTGAGCTTCATCTTTAGGTTGCGCTTGGCCAGCTCATCCCTGTCTCCAGACCTGAAAGCAGCTTTCTTCATGTTAAGAAGCGCCTCTTCAGGTCCCTGGTGATCCAGGGCTTGTTGTTGGGAAGGCGACAGTCCTGGATGGATGGTGGTGTGTTCACAGAACTGATGTATTCTCGTGATGCAGTCGGGTCATACTGTTGATGTCCTCCCCTGCGGCGGTCCACACATAACACATCCCAGTCCGCTGGACTCAAAGCAGTCCTGTAGAGCTGCTAGCCTCCAGGAGACCACCCCTCACAGTCCTGGTGGTCACTGCAGCCCCTTCAACAGAGGAACATACCTGGGTAAGCGCCGGACCAGGTCAGGATCAGACTCGCCGAGGGGAAGGTAGTGGCTTGCATGCATCCTTAGTATTAGCACAGCAAGTCCAGAGTTTTATTGTTCAGTTGTCAATGTATTAATGGGAAGGTTACAGAGCTTATCCAATGTGGTGTGAAGAAGTCACTCAGTGATGGTCATGAATGCTCCAGGCTGATGATTCAGCAGAGCAGACACAGTGGAGTGATGGCGTCCACAGCTCTCAGCGTCAGTTGATGGCTGCACGCATCGACAATCCGCAAAATGGCTGGACGTGAACTCTCGGGCAAAATAGTACGGGCGCATCCCTGCGCCAACAGCTCAATGTTCGGCCACAGAAGCGCCCTTCACGCACATGGTCCGGATGGCACCACCGCTCATTCACATGAAACAGCGATCCCGCCCTCTTCACCGCTCTGTAGCGCCCTCTGTCAGCCCGAATAGTCCTGAAGTCAGGGCAAAGACGCTGGCTGTGATCCGGATAGTCCGCTGTTGGCCGTCTCAGTGAAGCACAAGACGTTTCCCACGGAAGATCCTCTCACACACAGCGTCGTAGCTCATCCGCTCTGATTCGCCAAAGACCTTCACGCTCCCCGCTATGATCGATGGCACCGAGGGTTTGTATCTCCTCGCTTTAGCCCCTCCGCTGACACCCGCCCTGCAGCCGCGAAGCCCTTCTCCGTAGCTCCAGCGGATCACAGGTCTGTTCCAGCAGAAGCAGCGCTGCACAGCGCCATCAGCTGAGCACGCGAGTAGATCTACGGTCTCCCCGCTATTGTTTTGCTGTAGCTCACCGATACTAATGCATAAAGTGAACAAAAGCCACAGTAGAATTATTTCAAAAGTAAAGTTGGTGGTCCAGTCCGACCAGAATTAAGACAAAACGTGAAAGAAAAAGAAAAGAAAAGAGAGGAAAGCAAAAAAGACAATAAAATAAAAGAAACGCCACATTGAATAAGAGATACAGACGGCGCCATCTTGTTAATGGTACTACAAGCTCTAGTGGAGTAACATGGTACCATGTTTCATTGGGGTAACAAATATGGTACCACAAGCCTCTGTGGGGTAATATGTACCATGTTTCTAGTGGGGTAATATGGTACCACAAGCCTCTAGTGGAGTAATATGGTACTACAAGCTCTCTAGTGGAGTAACATGGTACCACAAGCCTCTAGGTGGGCAACATACCACAAGCTCTCTAGTGGGTAACATGGTACTACAAGCCTCTAGTGGTGTAATATACCAAGCCTCTCTAGTGGAGTAATATGGTACTACAAGCTCTCGTGGAGTAACATGGTACTACAAGCCTCTAGTGGGGCAACATGGTACTACAAGCTCTCTAGTGGGGCAATACCACAAGCCCCCAGTGGGGCAATATGGTACCATGTTCTGTAGTAACAGGCACCACAAGCCCCAGTGGGGGTAATGGCACCACAAGCCCCCAGTGGGCACACAGCACCACAAGCCTCTAGTAGGCAATATACACCACAAGCCTCCAGTGGTGCAATATGGTACCACAAGCCCCAGTGTGCAATATGGTACCCGCTGGGCCCCCAGTGGGGCATGGCACCAAGCCCTCCAGTGGTGTGCATTATACCATAAGCTCTTAGTGTTAAACATGGCACCACAAGCCCTGTGGGGCAACCTGGTACCACAAGCTCCCAGTGGGGCAACATGGCACCATGCCTCTAGTGGGGCAATAGTACCATGCCTCTAGTGGCATGGTACCACAAGCCCTGTAGTGGGCACATGGTACCATAAGCCTCTAGTAAGCAACATGGCACCATGTTCTCTGTGGGGCAATATGGCACCATAAGCTCCCAGTGGGGCAACATGGCACCACAAGCCTCCAGTGGTGTGCATCATGGCACCATAAGCTCTAGTGGGCAACATGGCACCACAAGCCCTCTGTGGGCACATGGCACCACAAGCCTCCAGTGTAACAGGCACTACAAGCTCTAGTGGGGCAACATGAACACAAGCCTCTGGTACAGGCTCTACAAGCTCTAGTGGGGTACATGGTACTGTAAGCCTCCAGGTAATATGCACTCACAAGCCTCTGGTGGGGTAACATGGCACCACAAGCCTCTAGTGGGGCAACATGGCACGCCAAGCCTCTAGTGGGGTAACATGGCATCACAAGCTTCCCAGTGGGGCAACATGGTACCATGTTCTCTGGTGGGGTAATACAAGTACCTGCCAAGCCTCCTGGTGGCAATATGGTACCACAAGCCTCTGGTGGGCAATATGGCACCACAAGCCTCTAGTGGGCAACATGGCACCACAAGCTCCCCAGTGGGGGTAATATGGCACCATGCCTGGTGGGGCAATATGGCACTACGTCTCCAGTGGGGCAACATGGCACCGCTGCTCTAGTGCGGGGGTAACATGGTACCACAAGCCTCAGTGCAAATATGGTACCACAAGCCCTCTGGTAAGTAACATGGCACCACAAGCCTGGTGGGGGCAATATGGTACCACAAGCCTCCCCAGTGGGCAACATGGCAATTGCCAAGCCCCAGTGGCACATGGCACCACAAGCCCTAGTGGTAATATGGCACCACAAGCCTCTGGTGGGGCAACATGGCACCACAAGCCTTGGTGGGCAATATGGTACTGTGTTTCTAGTGGGGTAATGTGGTACCATGCTTCCCAGTGGGGTAATGGTACCACAAGCCTCTAGTGGGTAATATGGCACTACAAGCCTCTAGTGGGGGTTTTATACACTTTATTAATCCCCAAGGGAAATTAGTTCTCTGCATTTAACCCATCCTTAGTTATTAAGGAGCAGTGCCCTCTTTAAAATAAATGCCTCTACAATTATAATTAACAACCAAAATCGTGGTGGTGTAAATTAGGTAGTGCGCCTTTAATTTAAGTTCCACTTTTATCACGCCTAGCTCATCTGTTAAAACATTTTGCACCCACTATCAGATGGCATAAAGAAAGGAAAGTGGATGACAAAAACAGGGTTTTCAACTCAATGGAAAAGTGAATTTGCTTATGATATACACGGAAACCAATGTGTCTCCTGTCAAAAAAACAATTCCTGTCTCAAAGCTTTGTGCTGAATTCCATAACGCCATCAATGTAACAGCCACCCGGAGTTTGAAGATGCCGATCCACCTGGCAGCCACCTGAGGAGAAACAAATACAAACGCTGTTTGCGGGTTTCAAGCCCAGCAATCCATGTTCTGCAGCGTTGTTAAAAGAAGCGATAACGTTATGTAGAGTACCGTCAACATCGCCAATATTAAGTAAAACCAAGAAGCCAGCTACAGAGGGAGAATTTCTTTAAAATACATTTTATGGGATCAAAGTGAATCATCACTGAATTTAATAACATGGATTTGGTTATCATCAGACAAATCTCAAAGCTGCAGTTGTCTGACTTACCGTGACCAGAGAGTGGAAGTCATTTATGATCTTTTATCAAAGCTGCTAAAAGACATTGAAAGTGCCGAGTATTAGTCTAGCATTCAAGGAATCCACTGACTGCACAGACATCATGCAGCTTATAGTCTGTGCGCCTCAAAGGGGACACATTTACGAGGAAATGCTGGCTTTGCTACCGCCATCAGGGCAAACACGTGGGAGAGGATATGTATTCCGCAATGATGAGCTTTTTTCACGGACCAGGCAAAAACATCAACTTAAAAAAAAAAAAGCTGGTTTCTCTGATCATTGATGGGCCTTCCATGGTAGGAAAGGAGAACAGATTATTGCTTTGCTCAGAAAAGATCCTTGAACGCTGACTTCTTCATATCACTTATTTTGCATCAAGAGTAAATTGTGCAGCAAGCTGAGAGGTGGGAGAGCCCATGACAATGGACCTTGTGACACGAATAGCCAATTTATTTTGCACACGATTGAAACACACAGACAGTTCCGTTCTTGGTCCAAGAGTTTGAAAGTGCATACACTGACTTAAGATGGCGCGAGGTCAGGTGGCTTCGTCGCTGGAGAGGTCCTCGATCGCCTATGGAGCTGCTACCAGCTGTGCGTGATATTTTGGAAGAGAGGGCCGACGTGATTTATCAAGTAATTCCCTGAAGATGACAATATTCATGCACAACACCGCTTTCTGACTGATATAACGCGTCACTTGAATTCACTCAATCTTAAGCTTCAAGGAAAGTAAAAGGTTCTGCCGATGATGATGAATGATGTGGCTGCAGATTTGAAACCAAACTGAGGCTCTGTTTTATGCAGCAGCAGCTTGAGGTGGGAAATTTCACACACTTTCCTGTTCTACAGGCCCAAGTGTCACAACCAGGTTCATTTTCACCCACCCCTTTACCGCGCCACCTCATGGAATTGAAAGAGGAGTTCTCCTGCTCCATGGACGCAACTTGGAACCCAAGGCATTCACAGAGAATCCTTGCTTGTGACGACAGGCTACTTCAGTCTCCTCGATCTCTGGGCAATTTGAGTCGAAGGCCATGCTTGAGCAACAACTCACAGAGCTGCAGCAACAACATCCTCAAAGAAAGACACAAGGAGGAGAGCATTGACATTCTGGATATCCTGTGTTCTGAGGAACACATACCCCTGCATTAACTTGTGTGTCGAAAATCCTGACCTGCTTTGGATCTATTTTTATGTGTGTGAGCCCTTCTGCCATGGGAATTTAAATAAAATCAAAGAAGGCTCTACTAACTGACAGACATTTAAGTAGACTATCTCAGAGCAGCTACAACTGAGCAACAACCGATCTGAAAGTGACTTGTGAAAGAATGCACACTCAGAGCTCTCACTAGGAATAAGTAAACAGTTGTTTGTTTTATTGTTATTATATTAATATTTCAGAAATGCAGACTCAGAGCTCTCACTAGGAATAAGAAACAGTTGTTTGTTATATTGTTATTGTTATTAATATTTGTGAAATGCAGACTCAGAGCTCTACTAGGAATAAGTAAATATTGTTTGTTATATTGTTATTGTTATTATTTGTGAAATGCACACCAGAGCTCCTTACTAGGAATAAGTAACAGTTGTTTGTTTTATTGTTATTGTTATTAATATTGTGAAACGCACCAGAGCTCTCATACTAGGAATAAGAAATGTTGTTTGTTATATTGTTATTGTTATTATTATTTCAGAAATGCAGACTCAGAGCTCTCACTTTAATAAGTAAACAGTTGTTTGTTATATTGTTATTAGTGCATAATATTTGTGAAATGCACACTCAGAGATTCAATAGGAAAGAAGCAATTGCAAACTTTATCAATGTCATCAATGCAAGCTATTCTACTCCAGTGTTAATAAAACACTGCTTTGACCAACACTTGTCATCCTTGGAAACGAGTCGCTATAATTAGACATTTGTTCTTGAAATTGAGAATATTTGTTAAATATTCCATGATGCTTTGAATGCATTAAAAATGACTAGCAAGACAGCATATTAACAGCAGTAGTAAATACAGTGAATAAATAGTACAAATATATGTTACTACAATGTGTGGCCTTTGCACCTGTTGTGGTTTAAATGTAGCCCTTTGACCGGGTTGAGTACCCCAGCATGTTTCTAGTAAATATGGCACCACAAGCCTCTAGTGGCAATAGGTACCACAAGCCTCAGTGGGGTAACATGGTACTACAAGCCTCTATGGGGGTAACATGGTACCACAAGCCTCTAGTGAGCACATGGCACTACAAGCCTCCCAGTGGGCAATACATACTGCTGGGCCTCTGTAACATGAATACAAGCTCTTAGTGGTAATATGGTACCATGCTTCCAGTGGGGCAAACATGGCACCACAAGCTCTAGTGGGCAACATGGTACTACAAGCCTCTAGTAAGTAATATGGCACCACAAGCTCTCAGTGGGGCAACATGGTACCACAAGCTCTAGTGGGGTAATATGGTACTACAAGCCTCTGGTGGCAACATGGTACCACAAGCCCCAGTGAGCAATATGCATCACAAGCCTCCAGTGGGCAACATGGCACTCACAAGCCTCTAGTGCGGGGCAACATGGTACCACAAGCCTCTAGTGGGCAATATGGCACCAAGCTTCCCAGTGGGGTAATATGGCACCATGCTTCCTCTAGTGGGCAACATGGTACCACAGCCTCTAGTGGAGTAACAACACAAGCGCTCTAGTGGGGTAACATGGTACCATGTTTCTAGTGGGCAACATGGTACCATGTTCTTAGTGGGGGCAATATTATGGCACCACAAGCTCTAGTGGGTAACATGGCACACAGTTTCCCAGTGGGGTAACATGGCACCATGCCTCTAGTGGGGTAATATGGCACTACAAGCTCCCAGTGGGGCAACATGGTACTACAAGCCTCTAGTGGGGTAACAGGCAATTGCCTCTGGTGGGCAACATGGCACACAAGCCCCAGTGGAGTAATATGTACCACAAGCGCCCAGTGGGGCAACATGGTACCACAAGCCTCTAGTCGGCAACATGGTACCACAAGCCTCTAGTGGGGCAATATGGTACTACAAGCCTCTAGTGGGGGTAATATGGTACCACAAGCTCCTCTAGTGGGTAAATATATACTCACAAGCTCCTAGTGAGCAATATGGTACTACAAGCCTCTAGTGGGCAATATGGTACCAAGGCCTCTAGTGGGGTAACATGGTACCACAAGCTCTAGGCAACATGGCACTACAAGCCCCAGTGGGCAATATGGAAACACAAGCCTCTAGGGTAATATGGTACCATGCTCTAGGGGTAACATGTCATGTAAGCCTCTATGGGGCAATATGGTACCATGTTTCAGTAAGTAATATGGTACTACAACGCTGACTTCGAGATGCCACAGGTCAATGACCACCATGACCATCAACAGACGGCCAAGCCTCCGAGTACCGACGTGAGGTACTCCAGAGGTGTCGGAAGGGAACCGCCCCTTCACTGTGAGATGGATCGGCCACCCAGACATCTGATTCTTGATTTTCCTCCCAGCTAATTTAGAAGGTTTGAAACAGATGCACTTTACATAAGAAGCGCTCCTTTCCTCTGGGTCCTCATCACACCTCCATCCACCTTCCGTACTCTCTTCTCATGGAGGAGATGATTGTGAGGGAAACAAGCAATTATCAAACCGGGAGACAGACATAGCTCTCACCGAGCTGGAATCACCAGAAGGGCGTAGTCTTTGTTCCAGATAATGACCTCCTCAACAGAGAAATAAAAATCCTCTGCTCAGACGCAGACATCCACACCCTCCAGAGGAATGTTCTGGCATGTTGCCATCTGCCCAGCCACATGTTGTGTGAATGCAACACCAGTGCGCCAGGGAGCTTCCTTCATGGTTCAGAGGCAGCACCAGACGGGCCAGCCTCTGAGGGGTCTCCAGTCATCTCCCATGCGGAGCCAATCATGCAGAGATATTAGATACACTATCATTATCAAATACGCTCACACCTAAAACGTAAGTTGGCGGAGGATTCTATTTTAATTATTCATGATGCAGTAAATCAATTATTTGTATCAACTTAATTTCAAGCAAACTTGAGAACGTTTCCCTGGTGAGCAGAAAGAACTTTGGCAATCCAGACCAGTCCACTAGTCTACCTGGACTAGTTAAATATATATATATATATTTATATATATATATATATATGTATAATATATTAGTGCTGTGAAAAATAACGTTAACTCAGTTAATTCAATTTCAGGTTTAACTAGTTATTTATTTTTAACGTATTTAACTTACGCGCAGAATGAGCTTCCAATCCGCCTTGTTGTTATCGCCGGACGAAAAAGTCAATTTGCAAAATGAGCCCAACCACCACTCAATCTGAACCTGTCCGCCTCATGCAAGAGACGGTCTGTTCATCGGTAATGATCCTTCCAGGTTCACCCGAAACCTTGTGACGCACCCTTACTTCCCTGTAGATCAGGGTCTCAACATGTCGATCGGCGACCCGCCAACGATCAACGCGCGTAGTGTTGCAGATCAACATTAAAGAGATTGGCCCGCCCCCGACATGTTCTCTAGAGCACGTCTTTGTTCTTTTATTAAACTAAACGTCTGTTGTTGATCGTATCTCCACAGCAGCATGTCAATTCTGTCTCTTCGCGTTGCGTTAACATATCGATCTCCGTCTGGCGCGCGCCACAGAGCTCCGTCTTGCGCGCATCGGAGACCGAGCAAAACTACATCCTCCAGCATCTGGACTCCCCGGAACCCTCATCGCCAGGATCCTGTTTGTGGACTTCAGCTCTGCTTTCAATACAATCATCCACGTCCCTGCTGAAGGACAAGCTCTCCCAGCTGCACGTGGCCGACTCCACCTGCAGGTGGATCACAGACTTCCTGACCGACAGGAAGCAGCACGTGAGGCTGGGGAAACACGTCTCAGGCTCCCGGACCACCAGCACAGGTTCCCCCCAAGGCTGTGTTCTTTCCCTCTGCTGTTCTCCTGTACACCAACAGCTGCACCTCAGTCACCAGTCCGTCAAGCTCCTAAAGTTCATGGATGACACCACCCTCATTGGGCTCATCTCTGGTGGGGCCGAGACCGCTACAGGTGGGAGACTGACCACCTGGTGACCTGGTGCAGCCAGAACAACCTGAGCTCAACGCTCTAAAGACAGTGGAGATGGTTGTGGTTTCAGGAGAATGCAGCCCCACCCGCCCCTCTCATCCTGTGTGACTCCCCGTCGGCTGTGGAGTCCTACCGCTTCTGGGCACCATCATCACCCAGGACCTCATGTGGGATCTGATCATCGGCTCCATCACCAGAAAGGCCCAGCAGAGGATGTTCTTCCTGAGGCAGCTGAGGAAATTCAACCTGCCAGGAAGATGATGGTACAATTCTACACGGCCATCGTTGAGTCCATCATCTGCTCCTCCATCACCGTCTGGCACCCTGCAGCCACAGCCAAAGACAAGTGCAGGCTGCAGAGCATCATCCGCTCGGCCGAGAGGGTTATCGGCTGCAATCTGCCTTCCCTCCAGGTCCTGTTCACCTTCAGGTCATTGATGCGGGCCAGTAAGATTGTCGCTGACCCTCCCACCCTGGACACTCCTGTTCAGTCCCTCTCGGGAGGAGGCTGCGAGTCTATCATGACAAAGACCACCCGCCACACCAAAGTTTTTCCGTCGGCAGTCGGGCTCATCAATGGAACCCGGACTGACTGACTGTCACCCCAGGACTACCACCTCTTCTTCCACCTTCCTCTCTCCTTCTTCTTCCGCTCCTTCCTCTTCCTCCTCCTCCCTCTTCCTCCCCTCCTCCTCCCTCCTCCTTCTTCTTCCCTCCTCCACACACGCGTCACTTTAACATGCACTTTAACTTGAGGCCTCCTCCACACACATGCCACTTTATTTGCATGCACTTTAACAAACACACCACGCCACGCGTAACATACACTTTTAACTAAAACACACCACTTGAAGCACACACCCAAACACTTTCACATTACTTGTTGTCTTTCTGTCGTGTTGATTGTTGTTTGTTTGTCATGTCCAAATGTTGCACCTTCCACCAAAAAAACTTCCTCGTTTGTGTAAACATTCCTGGCAATAAAACTGTTTCTGATTCTGATTCTGATTCTGATTCTGATATGGTACTACAAGCTCTCTAGTGGGGTAATATGGTACTACAAGCTCTCTAGTGGAGTAATATGGTACTACAAGCTCTCTAGTGGGGTAATATGGTACTACAAGCTCTCTAGTGGAGTAATATGGTACTACAAGCTCTCTAGTGGGGTAATATGGTACTACAAGCTCTCTAGTGGGGTAATATGGTACTACAAGCCCTCTAGTGGAGTAACATGGTACTACAAGCTCTCTAGTGGAGTAATATGGTACTACAAGCTCTCTAGTGGAGTAATATGGTACTACAAGCTCTCTAGTGGGGTAATATGGTACTACAAGCCCTCTAGTGGGGTAATATGGTACTACAAGCTCTCTAGTGGAGTAATATGGTACTACAAGCTCTCTAGTGGGGTAATATGGTACTACACGCCCTCTAGTGGGGTAATATGGTACTACAAGCTCTCTAGTGGAGTAATATGGTACTACAAGCTCTCTGGTGGGGTAATATGGTACTACAAGCTCTCTAGTGGGGTAATATGGTACTATTCAATTCAATTCAATTCAGTTTATTTGTATAGCCCAATTTCACAAATTACAAATTTGTCTCGGAGTGCTTTACAATCTGTACACATAGACATCCCTGCCCCAAAACCTCACATCGGACCAGGAAAAACTCCCAAATAACCCTTCAGGGGGAAAAAAAGGGAAGAAACCTGGAGGAGAGCAACAGAGGAGGATCCCTCTCTAGGATGGACAGATGCAATAGATGTAATGTGTACAGAAGGACAGATTTAGAGTTAAAATACATTCAATGAATATGACAGAGTGTATGAATAGTTCATAGTAGGCATATTCCACGATGGAGACCTCCACGATCCATCAGGCAGATGGCGGTGGGGAGGAGGAGTGGGCGGAGTCTCAACAGGACAGTGGCGTAGTCATGAGCAGGAATTCCAACCCAGACGATCCATCAGGCAGATGGGATCTATGCGTCTCATAGGGTCCGATGACCCCATGAGACGTAAGTCAAAAAGGACTTCGGGAGAAAGCAGAGTTAGTAACGTGTGATTGAGAGATGAAAATTCATCTAAGGAGAGAAAGAAAAAGAGATAGGTACTCAGTGCATCCTAAAACGTCCCCGGCAGCTATAAGCCTATAGCATATATCAAGGGCTGGACCAGGGCAAACCTGATTCAGCCTAACTATAAGCTCTGTCAAAGAGGAAGGTCTTAAGTCTACTCTTAAACGAGGTGACTGTGTCTGCCTCCCGGACTGAAATTGGAAGCTGGTTCCATAAAAGAGGAGCTTGATAACTAAAGGCTCTGGCTCCCATTCTACTTTTTAAGACTCTAGGAACTACAAGTAGTCCCGCATTTAGTGAGCGTAGCTCTCTAGTGGGGCAATATGGTACGACAAGCTCCTTAAGATATATAGGACTCGCTCATTCATGTACCGGAACCCCTCCTCTGTTATCCTTCCTACCCGTTCTACTCACACCCAGCACCTGGTCACAGGAGGCCTCTGGAACTGTCAGTCAGCCAACCGCAAGGCCGACTTCATCTCTGGCTTTGCTGTGGAGCAGTCGCTTGACTTCCTGGCTCTCACTGAGACCTGGATCACAGCAGACAACACGTCTACCCCGGCTGCTCTCTCCTCTGCCTTCTCCTTTAGCCACACACCCAGACCCTCTGGTCGGAGTGGAGGTACAGGTTTACTCATCTCACCCACATGGTGTTCTGTCCCTACCCGCTTCCTCTTTATCCCACTGACTTTTGAGTTTCATGCGGTGATTACTCATCGGTCCAACTTCACATTGTTGTTCTCTACCGTCCCCTGGTTCTTTGGGAGATTTCTTGGACGAGCTAGGCGTCCTCCTATCGAACTTGAACACTGACCCCGCTCATCCTTCTGGGTGACTTTAACATCCAGACAGAGAAGTCATGTGATCTCTTACTCTTATTGTCTTCCTTTAACCTCTCACTCAGTCCCTCCCCTCCTACTCACAAAGCCGGCAACCACCTTGACTACATTTTTCACAAGAAACTGCTCTCCTCTCTAACCTCACTGTGACTCCTCTCCATGTCTCTGACCACTTCTTCATCTCTTACTCTCTCTCGCTCTCTGGTACTGACAACCCACCCATATCTACAGACTCTGCACCTGCACGCCATTAGCACCCTCTGTCCCTCCTCTCTTGCCTCCTCTGTCCCATCTGCTCTCCCTCAACTGACTGCTTCTCACTCATGCATCCTAACTCTGCAGACACTCTCCTCTCTTCCCTGTCTTCATCTCTTGCTTCTCTTTGTCCTTTTAAGACACGACCAGTTCGAAATCCTCCGGCTCCGTGGTTGTCGGACTCGATGTGCCGAGAGAGCCACCCTGCGGCGGAAAGAAAATGGCGCAAATCGAATCAAGCGGAAGACTTGCTCTTCTATCAATCTCCTCTCCTCCTTCTCTTCCTCTATCTCTGCAGCCAAAAGCTCGTTCTACCTGACCAAAATTCAGTCTTCCTTCTCTAACCCCAAAACTCTTCTCTATCTTTTCCAACCTCCTTGATCCCCCTGTCCCCTCCTCCTTCCACCCTTTTGCCGAGCCACTTTGTCGACTACTTTACAAACAAGATAGACGACATACGCTCCTCCTTTACAAATCCATCTTCTATCACCTCACCAACACTAACTTCTTCATCCTCTTTCCTCTTTCACCCCTTGTCTCCCAATCAAGTTCTTAGCTTGGTGACCTCCCGACCGACCACCTGCGCCCTTGACCCCGTCCCCCATTCTCCAGGCTATTGCTCCTGACCTTCTGACCTTCCTCACCCATCTTATTAACAGCTCCCTCTCAACTGGCTGTTTCTAACTCTCTGAAGGAGGCGAGTCAACCCTCTCCTGAAGAAACCCACGCTCGACCGTCTGAAGTCAGCAACTACAGACCGTCTCTTCTTCCTTTCTCTCCAAAACTCTGGGCGAGCTATCTTTAGCCAAGTGTCCTCCCTATCTCCACAGTAACAACCTTCTTGACCCTCACCAGTCTGGATTCAAGGCCGGCCACTCGACAGAGACGGCCCTCCTTGCTGTCTCTGAGCAGCTTCACACTGCTAGAGCAGCCTCTCTCCTCTGTCCTTATCCTTCTCGACCTTTCTGCAGCATTTGACACCGTGAACCACCAGATCCTGATCTCTTCTCTTCAGGACCTGGGGATCTCAGGCACTGCACTCGCTCTTTCTCTTCCTACCTTAAAGACCGCACTACCGGTAACTTGGAGAGGATCTGTGTCTGATCCTTGTCCTCTCACTACTGGGGTTCCTCAAGGCTCCGTCCTGGGTCCCTCCTCTCTCTGTACACAAATTCTCTCGGCTCTGTCATTCGTTCGCATGGCTTCTCCTACCATAGCTATGCTGATGACACCCAACTGATCTTCTCGTTTCCACCGTCCGAAACACGGGTGGCGGCACGAATCTCTGCCTGTCTGACTGACATCTCTCAGTGGATGTCTGCTCACCACCTGAAGATCAACCCTGACAAGACTGAGCTACTATTCCTTCCAGGAAAGGCTCCCCACCCACGACCTGACTATCACCTTCAACAGCTCTGTGTTGGCCCCGGACTGCCAGGAACCTCGGGTGACACTCGACAGTCAACTCTCCTGACGGCCAACATCGCCATGCGACGCGTTCCTGTAGGTACATGCTGCACAACATCAGGAGAATACGTCCTCTTCTTACTCAGAAGGCGGCGCAGGTTCTGATCCAGGCTCTGGTCATTTCACGCCTCGACTACTGCAACTCCTCCTGGCTGGTCTACCTGCTAAGGCCATCCGACCCTGCAGCTCATCCAGAATGCAGCAGCTCGACTGGTCTTCAGCCTCCCGAAATTCACCCACACCACTCCGCTCCTCCGCTCTCCACTGGTTACGGTGGCTGCTCGCATCCGCTTCAAACACTGGTCCTGGCGTGCCGTGCTCTGGGCGGATCGGGCCCCGCTACATCCGGGATATGGTCACACCGTACACCCCGCACGTCATTCGCTCGGCAGCCGCAACAGCCAATTGTGCCTCCTGCCTCGAGCTAATCACTCGAAATCCAGACTGTTTGCTGTCCTGGCTCCTCAGTGGTGGAGCAGGCTCCCCACTGACATCAGGACAGCAGAAAGTCTACATCTTCGTCGGAGACTGAAAACACACCTTTTCCGACTATATCTGGATTAAAACACAGATTAGCACTTCAGTGGCACTTAGATAGCACTTACTTATGGTACTTTTGTAGTTCGACTATGTTGAGGAAATGTTACTTCCTGTATTCTTGTTGTTCTTAGTTTGTACTCTAGGTTGAAATGCACTTATTGTAAGTCGCTTTGGATAAAAGCGTCTGCTAAATGACATGTAATGTAATGTAATGGAGCATCACCAATCAAGGCTTTGTAGGTTAAGAGAAGAATTTTAAAAGTGATTCTTGATTTTACTGGGAGCCAGTGCAGAGCAGCTAGTGCAGGAGTGATGTGATCTCTTTTCTTAGTTTTAGTGAGAACACGAGCTGCAGCATTCTGGATCAACTGGAGGGACCTAAGAGATTTATTAGAGCAGCCTGCTAATAAGGAGTTGCAGTAATCCAGTCTCGAAGTAACGAGCATCGTGAACCAATTTTTCTGCATCTTTTTGAGACAAGATGTGCCTGATTTTTGAAATATTACGTAGATGAAAGAATGCAGTCCTTGAGATTTGCTTTACGTGGGAGTTAAAGGACAAGTCCCGATCAAAGATAACGCCAAGATTCTTTACAGTGGTGTTGGATGCCAGGCAATGCCGTCTACAGAATCCACATCACCAGATAATTGATCTCTGAGGTGAATAAAATTACTTCGGTTTTGTCTGAGTTTAACATCAAGAAGTTGCAGGTCATCCATGTTTTTATGTCTTTAAGACATGCTTGAATTTTACAGAGTTGGTTGCTCTCCTCTGGTTTTATCGATAAATATAGTTGAGTGTCATCTGCATAACAATGAAAGTTTATGGAGTGTTTCCTGATAATATTGCCCAAAGGAAGCATGTATAAGGTAAATAAAATTGGTCCAAGCACAGAACCTTGTGGAACTCCGTGATTAACGTTGGTGGTTATCGAGGCGTCATCGTTTACAAATACAAACTGAGATCGATCTGATAAATAGGATTTAAACCAAATTAGTGCCGTGCCTGAAATGCCAATCGACTGCTCCAGTCTCTGTAACAGGATGTCATGGTCAATGGTGTCGAATGCAGCACTAAGGTCTAACAAGACCAGGACAGAGAGGAGTCCTTTATCTGCTGCCATTAAGAGGTCATTTGTAATTTTCACCAGTGCCGTCTCGGTGCTGTGGTGTTTTCTAAATCCTGATTGAAATTTCTCAAATAAACTATTATGATGTAGAAAGTCACAACAGATTTGCGACCACTTTCTCAAGGATCTTGGAGAGGAAGGGAGGTTAGAGATCGGTCTGTAGTTAGCCAATACCTCTGGATCCAGAGTGGGCTTCTTCAGGAGAGGTTTAATAACAGCCACCTTGAAGGAGTGTGCGTGGCCTGTTAGCAGAGACACATTGATAATATCTAATAGAGCCGCCAATTAAAGGCAAAACGTCTTTAAGCAGCCTCGTCGGGATGGGGTCCAAGAGACAGGTAGGCGTGTTGAAGTAGAAACCGTTGAAAATAATTGGTCACGGTTGATAGGAGAAAATCCTCAAATATACACCAGGGCATACAGCGGTTTCCAAGGCCATTCCACTTGAGGACAGATTGGCACTGGTTATGGGCAAGAGATTATTAATCTTGTCCTAATAGTTAAAATCTTTTCATTAAAGAAGTTCATAAAGTCATTACCACTAAGGTTTATAGGAATGCTCGGCTCCACAGAGCTGTGACTCTCTGTCAGCCTGGCTACAGTGCTGAAGAGAAACCTGGGGTTGTTTTTATTTTTTCTATTATTGATGAGTAATAGGCTGCTCTGGCATTACGGAGGCCTTCTTATATGTTTTAAGACTATCTCACCAAACTAAGCGGGATTCTTGAGATTAGTTGAGCATATATCGTTCAAGCTTTACGTGACGCTTTGCTTCAGTTTGCGGGTCTGAGGTTATACCAGGGAGCAAACCTCCTCTTCCTCACTGTCTTCTTCTTCAGAGGGCTATCGAGTCCAGTGTCATTCTCAGAGAGCCTATGGCACTGTCAACAAGATGATCAATCTGGGACGGACTAAGTTAGACCAGGAGTCCTCTGTTATATTGAGACGTGGTATCGAATCAAATACAGAAGGAATCGCTTCTTTAAATTTAGCTACAGCACTATCAGTTAGACATCTAGTGTAGAAACTTTTGACTAACGGAGTACACTTCGGTAGTATAAATTCAAAAGTTATGAGGTTGTGGTCTGACAGAAGAGGATTCTGTGGGAAGACGTTCAAATGCTCAATGTCAACACCATAAGTAAGAACAAGATCAAGCGTGTGGCCAAAGCTGTGAGTGGGTTTCTGTACTCTCTGACAGAAGCCAATCGAGCTCTCTAGTGGGGTAATATGGTACTACAAGCCCTCTAGTGGTGTAATATGGTACTACAAGCTCTCTAGTGGTGTAATATGGTACTACAAGCTCTCTAGTGGGGTAATATGGTACTACAAGCTCTCTGGTGGTGTAATATGGTACTACAAGCTCTCTAGTGGAGTAAGAATAGAATAGAATAGAAATATACTTTATTAATCCCCAAGGGGAAATTTGTCGAGCCAGTAGCAGCAACACAAGAATAAAAAATAAAAAAAAATAAAAAAATAAAAACACAAAATATAAGAAGGGTTAGGGTGATCTGGCAAGAGGTGAACTGTTGTAGAGCCTCATAGCCGTCGGCAGGAATGTTCTCCTGTATCTCTCCTTGTGGCAGCGGAGCGTGAGGAGACGTCTGGAGAAAGTACTCCTCTGTCCCTGTAGGAGGTGGTGGAGAGGGTGGTCCGGGTGGTCCGGGTTGTCCAATATGGACACAAGTTTCTTCAACGTCCTCCTCTCCACCACCTGTTCCAGGTGCTCCAGCTGGCAGCCGATGATGGAGCCAGCCTTCCTAACCAGTTTGTTAAGACGGCTGGTGTCACGGCTCCGATGCTGCTCCCCAGCAGACAATGGCAAAGTGCAGCACACTGGCGACAACCGACTGGTAGAATAACTCCAGCATCTTGCTGCACACGTTGAAGGATCAAGCTTTCTCAGGAAAAGAGTCGACTCATCCTTCTTGTACACAGCGTTGATGTTGGCCTTCCAGTTCAGTCGGCTGTCGATGGAGACGCCCAGGTACTTGTACTCCTCCACCATGTCCACGTCCACTCCCAGGACACTCAGAGGTGTAGGAGCTGTCGCCTTCCTCCTGAAGTCCACCACCATCTCTCTGGTCTTGGCCAGGTTCAGCCGCAGGTGGTTCTCATCGGCCCACTTTACAAAGTCCTCACCACTGCCCTGTACTCCTCCTCCCGTCCATCCCTAATACACCCGACCACTGCAGAATCATCAGAGTACTTCTGCAGATGGCATGACTCCGTGTTGTACTGGAAGTCACTGGTGTACAGGGTGAAGAGGAAGGAGACAGAACAGTTCCTGTGGGGCTCAACATCACTGACCACCGTTCCAGACAGCACGCCCATTCTGACAAACTGTGGTCTGCCTGTGAGGTAGTCAGTGATCCAGGAGATGGTGGGCGACGTCCACACCGCCACCGCAGCTTCTCACTCAGCAGCAGTGGCTGGATGGTGTTAAATGCACTGGAGAAGTCAAAGAAAGTGACTCTCACAGAGACACGGTTCCATCCAGGTGCGACTGAGCTCGTTGCAGCAGGTAGATGATGGCGTCGTCCACTCCCACATGAGGCTGGTAAGCAAATTGCAGAGGGTCCAACGCGATTTCACCTGCGGCGGAGGTGGGCCAAGACCAGCCTCCAGCACCTTCATCACATGGGAGGTGAGGCGACGGTCGGTAGTCGTTGAGGCCAGATGGTGTTGACTTCTTTGGGACAGGGACCAGGCACGGCGTCTTCCACAGCACGGGACCTCCCCAGCCTCAGGCTGAGGTTGAAGAGGCTGCAGGACACCAGACAGCTGGGTGGCGCAGGTCTTTAGGACCCTGGGGCTGATGCCATCAGGACCTTCAGCTCTGCGCTGGTGTAGTTTCTCCAGCTGTCTTCTCACCTGGTCAGTCGTCACAGCGAGAGGTGGGAGCGTGGAAGCCCATTGTTATTGAGGCCTGGTGGATGTGCAGCTCAGCAGGGGGGACAGAGGGGAGGAGGTGTTTGGGAGGTGTGATGTGTGGAGGAGACAGGGGAGGGCTGTGAACTGAACCTATTGAAAAAACAGTTCAGCTCGTTGGCCCTCTCAGGAGCCCCTGGCTGTCTCCCTCCACCTTGAAGCCAGTTATCTGCTTCATCCCAGTCCACACCTCCCTTGTGTTGTTCAGCTGAGTTTGGCCTCCAGCTTCCTCCTGTAGGAGTCCTTGCCTCCTGAGCTTCACCTTTAGGTTGCGCTGGGCTTTCTCAGCTCATCCCTGTCTCCAGACCTGAAAGCAGCTTTCTTCATGTTAAGCGCCTTCAGGTCCCTGGTGATCCAGGGCTTGTTGTTGGGAAGCAGCGCACAGTCCGTGATGGGATGGTGGTGTGTTCACAGAACTTGATGTATTCCGTGATGCAGTCGGTCATACTGTTGATGTCCTCCCCGTGCGGTCCACACAACACATCCCAGTCCGTTGACTCAAAGCAGTCCTGTAGAGCGTCGTTAGCCTCCAGAGACCACCTCCTCACAGTCCTGGTGGTCACCGGCAGCCTCTTCACCAGAGGAACATACCTGGGTGTCAGCGTGACCAGGTCATGATCAGACCTGCCGAGGGGGGGAAGGGCAGTGGCGCTGTATGCATCCTTAGTATTAGCATACAGCAAGTCCAGAGTTTTATTGTTCCTAGTTGGGCAGTCAATGTATTGATGGAAGGTTGGCAGAGCTTTATCCAATGTGGTGTGGTTAAAGTCACCAGTGATGGTCATGAATGCTCCAGGCTGATGATTCAGCAGAGCAGACACAGTGGAGTGGATGGTGTCCACAGCTTCCTCAGCGTCAGCTGATGGCGGCACGTACGACAACCAAAATGGCGGACGTGAACTCTCTCGGCAAATAGTGGGGCGCATCCCCACGGCCAACAGTTCAATGTTCGCTACAGAAGCGCTCCTTCACGCACATGGTCGGATGGCACCACCGTTCATTCACATAAACAGCGATCCGCCCCCTCTTCTTACCGCTCTGTGTAGCGTCTCTGTCAGCCCGAACAGTCCTGAAGCCGGGCAAAGACGCGCTGTGATCCGGATAGTCCGCGTGCAGCCACGTCTCAGTGAAGCACAAGAGACTGCTCTCACGGAAGATCCTCTCAGTCATTACCAGCGCCGAGCTCATCCGTCTTATTGGCCAAAGACCTCACGTTCCCCGTTATGATCGACGGTACGAGGGTTTGTATCTCCTCGTTTTAGCCCTCCGCTTGACACCCGCTCTGCAGCCGCGAGCCCTTCTCCGTAGCTCCAGCGGGATCACAGGTCTGTCTCCAGGCAGAAGCAGCGGCCTGCACAGCGCGATCAGCTGAGCACGCGAGTAGACGACGGTCCCCGTCATTGTTTTGCTGTAGCTCACCGATACTCACGACAAAGTGAACAAAAGCCACAGTAGAATTATCGAAAAAAGTAGTTATGGTCCAGTGTCCGACCGTAACTAAGACAAACGTGAAAGAAAAAGAAAAAGAGAGGAAAAGTGCAAAAAAAAAGACAATAAAATAAAAGCAAAACGCCACTACTGGAACAAGCAGCCGTTGGCACGGCGCCATCTTGTTAATGGTACTACAAGCTCTCTAGTGGAGTAACATGGTACTACAAGCTCTCTATTGGGGTAACATGGTACTACAAGCTCTCTAGTGGGGTAATATTTTCAAGCTCTCTAGTGGGGTAATATGGTACTACAAGCTCTCTAGTGGAGTAATATGGTACTACAAGCTCTCTAGTGGAGTAACATGGTACTACAAGCTCTCTAGTGGG
This sequence comes from Pseudoliparis swirei, assembly GCF_029220125.1. NCBI lineage: Eukaryota > Metazoa > Chordata > Actinopteri > Perciformes > Liparidae > Pseudoliparis > Pseudoliparis swirei. The sequence continues at coordinate 1,322,495 of NC_079396.1, forward strand.
GTAACATGGTACTACAAGCTCTCTAGTGGGGTAATATGGTACTACAAGCTCTCTAGTGGTGTAATATACAAGCTCTCTAGTGGAGTAATATGGTACTACAAGCTCTCTAGTGGAGTAACATGGTACTACAAGCTCTCTAGTGGGGTAACATGGTACTACAAGCTCTCTAGTGGGGTAATATGGTACTACAAGCTCTCTAGTGGGGTAATATGGTACTACAAGCTCTCTAGTGGTGTAATATGGTACTACAAGCTCTCTAGTGGGGTAATGTGGTACTACAAGCTCTCTAGTGGGGTAACATGGTACTACAAGCTCTCTAGTAGGGTAATATGGTACTACAAGCTCTCTAGTGGTGTAATATGGTACTACAAGCTCTCTAGTGGTGTAATATGGTACTACAAGCTCTCTAGTGGGGTAATATGGTACTACAAGCTCTCTAGTGGTGTAATATGGTACTATAAGCTCTCTAGTGGGGTAACATGGTACTACAAGCTCTCTTGTGGGGTAACGTGGTACTACAAGCTCTCTAGTGGGGTAACATGGTACTACAAGCTCTCTAGTGGGGTAATATGGTACTACAAGCTCTCTAGTGGGTAATATGGTACTACAAGCTCTCTAGTGGGGTAATATGGTACTATAAGCTCTCTAGTGGGGTAACATGGTACTACAAGCTCTCTTGTGGGGTAATATGGTACTATAAGCTCTCTAGTGGGGTAACATGGTACTACAAGCTCTCTAGTGGTGTAATATGGTACTATAAGCTCTCTAGTGGGGTAACATGGTACTACAAGCTCTCTTGTGGGGTAATATGGTACTACAAGCTCTCTAGTGGGGTAACATGGTACTACAAGCTCTCTAGTGGGGTAACATGGTACTACAAGCTCTCTGGTGGGGTAACATGGTACTACAAGCTCTCTAGTGGGGTAACATGGTACTACAAGCTCTCTGGTGGGGTAATATGGTACTACAAGCTCTCTGGTGGGGTAATATGGTACTACAAGCTCTCTAGTGGGGTAACATGGTACTACAAGCTCTCTAGTGGGGTAACATGGTACTACAAGCTCTCTAGTGGGGTAACATGGTACTACAAGCTCTCTGGTGGGGTAATATGGTACTACAAGCTCTCTGGTGGGGTAATATAACTTCTAAGCTCTCTGGTGGGTAACTACAAGCTCTCTAGTGGGGTAACATGGTACTACAAGCTCTCTAGTGGGGTAATATGGTACTACAAGCTCTCTGGTGGGGTAATATGGTACTACAAGCTCTCTAGTGGGGTAACATGGTACTACAAGCTCTCTAGTGGGGTAACATGGTACTACAAGCTCTCTAGTGGGGTAACATGGTACTACAAGCTCTCTGGTGGGGTAATATGGTACTACAAGCTCTCTGGTGGGGTAATATGGTACTACAAGCTCTCTAGTGGGGTAACATGGTACTACAAGCTCTCTAGTGGGGTAACATGGTACTACAAGCCCTCTAGTGGTGTAATATGGTACTACAAGCTCTCTGGTGGGGTAATATGGTACTACAAGCTCTCTGGTGGGGTAATATGGTACTACAAGCTCTCTAGTGGGGTAATGTGGTACTACAAGCTCTCTAGTGGGGTAATGTGGTACTACAAGCTCTCTAGTGGGGTAATATGGTACTACAAGCTCTCTAGTGGGGTTTTATACACTTTTATTAATCCCCAAGGGGAAATTAGTTCTCTGCATTTAACCCATCCTTAGTTATTAAGGAGCAGTGGCCCTCTTAAAATAAATGCCTAATAATTATAATTAGTCAACCAAAATCGTGTGAAAATTAGGTAGTGCGCCTTTAATTTAAGTTCCCGCCTTTTTATCACGCCAGCTCATCTGTTAAAATATTTTGCACCTTAATTAATGATGGCGACAAAGAAAAGGAAAGTGGATGACAAAAACAGGGTTTTCAACTCTGCATGGAAAAGTGAATTTGCTTTTCTTGGAGATACACGGGAAACCAATGTGTCTCCTCTGTCAAAACAATCTCTGTCTCAAAGCGCGGGAATTTACAACGCCATCACGAACAGCTTCACCCGGAGTTTAAAGATGCCGATCCACCTGGCAGCGACCTGAGGAGAAACAAAATACAAACGTTGCTCAGTGGGTTTCAAGCCCAGCAATCCATGTTCTGCAGCGTTGTTAAAAGCAGCGACAACGTTACAGAGGCCTCGCTCAACATCGCCTGGAATATTGCGAAAACCAAGAAGCCAGCTACAGAGGGAGAATTTCTTAAAAATACATTTGCGGACTGTGCGGAATCACTGTTTTCGGAATTTAACAACATGGACGACATCATCAGACAAATCTCAAAGCTGCAGTTGTCTGATTCTACCGTGACCAGGAGAGTGGAAGTCATTTCAGATGATCTTTTATCAAAGTTGCTAAAAGACATTGAAAGTGCCGAGTACTTTAGTCTAGCATTCGATGAATCCACCGACCGCACAGACATCGCGCAGCTTATAGTCTGGGTGCGCTTTCTCAAAGGGACACATTTGCCGAGGAAATGCTGGCTTTGCTACCGCTAACAGGGCAAACACGGGGAGAGGATATGTATTCTGCAATGATGAGCTTTTTTCACGGACCAGGCAAAAACATCAACTTAAAAAAGCTGGTTTCTCTGACTACTGATGGGGCTCCTTCCATGGTAGGAAAGGAGAACAGATTAATTGCTTTGCTCAGAAAAGATCCTGAAACGCCGGACTTCTTCTCATATCACTGCATTTTGCATCAAGAGCAATTGTGCAGCAAGCTGAGAGGTGGAGAGCTCAAAGTGACAATGGACTCTGTGACACGAACAGTCAATTTTATTCTTGCACACGCATTGAAACACAGACAGTTCCGTTCCTTGGTCCAAGAGTTTGAAAGTGCATACACTGACTTGGCGATGCATGCGGAGGTCAGGTGGCTTCGTTCTGCGAGAGGTCCTCGATCGCTATGGAGCTGCTACCAGCTGTGCATATTTTTTGGAAGAGGGGCCGCGTGATTTACTGGCACCCTGGAAGATGACACATTCATGCACAACACCGCTTTTCTGACTGATATAACGCTCACTTGAATTCACTCAATCTTAAGCTTCAAGGAAAACAAAAGGTTCTGCCGATGATGATGAATGATGTGGCTGCATTTGAAACCAAACTGAGCCTGTTTGCGCAGCAGCTTGAGGTGGGAAATTTCACACACTTTCCTGTTCTACAGGCCCAAGTGTCACAACCAGGTTCATTTTCACCCACCCCTTACTGCGCCTACCTCATGGAATTGAAAGAGGAGTTTTCCTCCCGGTTCGCGGACGTTAAATCCTTGGAACCCGTGCTGGCATTCACAGAGAATCCCTTTGCTTGTGACGTACAGGCTACTTCAGTCTCCGTCACATCTGGGCAATTTGGAGTCGAAAGGGCTGCGTTTGAGCAACAACTCATAGAGCTGCAGCACAACAACATCCTCAAAGAAAGACACAAGGAGGAGAGCATTGACACATTCTGGATATCCTGTGTTCTGAGGAACACATACCCTGCATTAATCCTGTGTGCTCAGAAAATCCTGACCTGCTTTGGATCTACTTATGTGTGTGAAAGCTCCTTCTCTGCCATGGGAATAATAAAATCAAAGCAAGCAGCGTTCCCGTCTAACTGACAGACATTTGGCAGACTATCTCAGAGCAGCTACAACTGAGCAACAACCAGATCTGAAAGGACTTGTGAAAAGAATGCACACTCAGAGCTCTCACTAGGAATAAGTAAACAGTTGTTTGTTTTATTGTTATTGTTATTAATATTTGTGAAATGCAGACTCAGAGCTCTCACTAGGAATAAGAAAACAGTTGTTTGTTATATTGTTATTGTTATTAATATTTGTGAAATGCAGACTCAGAGCTCTCACTAGGAATAAGTAAACAGTTGTTTGTTATATTGTTATTGTTATTAATATTTGTGAAATGCACACTCAGAGCTCTCACTAGGAATAAGTAAACAGTTGTTTGTTTTATTGTTATTGTTATTAATATTTGTGAAATGCAGACTCAGAGCTCTCACTAGGAATAAGAAAACAGTTGTTTGTTATATTGTTATTGTTATTAATATTTGTGAAATGCAGACTCAGAGCTCTCACTAGGAATAAGTAAACAGTTGTTTGTTATATTGTTAGTGTTATTAATATTTGTGAAATGCACACTCAGAGATCTCAATAGGAAAAGTAGCAATTGCAAACTTTATCAATGTCATCAATGCAAAGCTATTCACTCCAGTGTTAATAAAACATCAGCTTGACCAACACTTGTCATCCTTGGAAAGCATGATTACACTACATTTGTTCCTGAAATTGAGAATATTTGTTAAATATTCCATGATGCTTTGGAATGCATTAAAAATGACTAGCAAGACAGCATATTAAACAGCAGTAGTAAATACAGTGAATAAAATAGTACAAATATATGTTAATAATAATGTGTGGCCCTTTGCACCTGTTGTGGTTTAAATGTGGCCCTCTTGGCCTCCGAAGTTGAGTACCTCTGTACGACAAGCTTTCTAGTGGGGTAACATGGTACTACAAGCTCTCTAGTGGGTAATATGGTACTACAAGCTCTCTAGTGGGGTAACATGGTACTACAAGCTCTCTAGTGGGGTAACATGGTACTACAAGCTCTCTAGTGGAGTAATATGGTACTACAAGCTCTCTAGTGGGGTAATATGGTACTACAAGCTCTCTAGTGGGGTAACATGGTACTACAAGCTCTCTAGTGGGTAATATGGTACTACAAGCGCTCTAGTGGGGTAACATGGTACTACAAGCTCTCTAGTGGGGTAACATGGTACTACAAGCTCTCTAGTGGGGTAATATGGTACTACAAGCTCTCTAGTGGGGTAACATGGTACTACAAGCTCTCTAGTGGGGTAATATGGTACTACAAGCTCTCTGGTGGGGTAACATGGTACTACAAGCCCTCTAGTGGAGTAATATGGTACTACAAGCGCTCTAGTGGGGTAACATGGTACTACAAGCTCTCTAGTGGGGTAACATGGTACTACAAGCTCTCTAGTGGGGTAATATGGTACTACAAGCTCTCTAGTGGGGTAATATGGTACTACAAGCTCTCTAGTGGGGTAACATGGTACTACAAGCCCTCTAGTGGAGTAACATGGTACTACAAGCGCTCTAGTGGGGTAACATGGTACTACAAGCTCTCTAGTGGGGTAACATGGTACTACAAGCTCTCTAGTGGGGTAATATGGTACTACAAGCTCTCTAGTGGGGTAATATGGTACTACAAGCTCTCTAGTGGGGTAACATGGTACTACAAGCTCTCTAGTGGGGTAATATGGTACTACAAGCTCTCTAGTGGGGTAACATGGTACTACAAGCTCTCTAGTGGGGTAATATGGTACTACAAGCTCTCTGGTGGGGTAACATGGTACTACAAGCCCTCTAGTGGAGTAATATGGTACTACAAGCGCTCTAGTGGGGTAACATGGTACTACAAGCTCTCTAGTCGGGTAACATGGTACTACAAGCTCTCTAGTGGGGTAATATAATTTCTAAGCTCTCTAGTGGGGTAATATGGTACTACAAGCTCTCTAGTGGGGTAATATGGTACTACAAGCTCTCTAGTGGAGTAATATGGTACTACAAGCTCTCTAGTGGGGTAATATGGTACTACAAGCTCTCTAGTGGGGTAACATGGTACTACAAGCTCTCTAGTGGGGTAACATGGTACTACAAGCCCTCTAGTGGGTAATATGGTACTACAAGCTCTCTAGTGGGGTAATATGGTACTACAAGCTCTCTAGTGGGGTAACATGGTACTACAAGCTCTCTAGTGGGGTAATATGGTACTACAACGCTGGACTCTGAGATGCCACAGTGGTCACCGTGACCACCATGACCACCGTACGGCTGCCTCCGGAGTACCGACGTGGAGGTACTCCAGAGGTGTCGGAAGGGAACCGCCCTCTCACTGTGAGATGGATCGGCGCTAACGAGACATCCTTTGGATTCTTGATTTTTCCTCCCAGCTAATTTAGAAGGTTTGAAAACAGTATTTACCGATATAAGAAGCGTTCCCTTTCCCTCTGGGTCCTCATCACACTCTCCATCCACCCTTCCGGTACTCTCTTCCCCTCATGGAGGAGATGATTGTGAGGGAAACAAGCAATTATCAAACCGGGGAGACAGACATAGCTCTCACCGGGAGCTGTGAAATCACGCCGACAGGCGGCGGAAGTCTTTGTCTCAGGATAATGACCTCCGGCTTTCGTCATGAAATAAAATCCTCTGCTCAGACGCAGACATCCACACACCTCCAGAGGAATGTTCTGGTGCATGTTGCCACCCGGCTCAGCCACATGTTGTAGACGTGCGTCACCAGTGGCGTCAGGGAGCTCTTCATGGTTCAGAGGCAGCACCAGACGGGGCGAGGCCTCTCTGAGGGGGTCTCCAGTCATCTCCCATGGAGCGTCAATCATGCAGACATATTATTAGATATTAATTATCATTATCAGCAACATGTAGCTTCAATCACACCTAAAAACGGCTGGCGGGAGGATTCTTATTTTAATTATTCATGATGCAGTAAATCAATTATTTGTATCAACTTAATTTTCAAGCAAACTTGAGAACGTTTCCTTGGTGAGCAGAAAGAACCTCAAGTACAACTAGGACTAGTCCACTAGTTCACCTGGACTAGTTAAATATATATATATATATTTATATATATATATATATATATGTATAAATATATTAGTGCTGTGAAAAATAACGCGTTAACTCAGTTAATTCAATTTCAGGTTTAACTAGTTATTTATTTTTAACGCATTTAACGCATGCGCAGAATGAGCTTCCAATCCGTCTGTTGTTGGTCGTCGGGACGAAAAAAAAGTCACTTGCAAAATGAGCTTCCAATCCACCACTTCAATCTGAACTCTGTCCGCTCTCATGCAGACGGTCTGTTCATCGGTAATGATCCTTCCGCAGGTTCACCTCCGGAAACCTTGTGACGACTTTTACTTCCTGTAGATCAGGGTCTCAACACGTCGATCGCGACCTGCCAGTCGATCGCGGCGTAGTGTTGGTAGATCAATGACATTAAAGAGATTGGCCCGCCCCCTGACATGTTCTCTAGAGCACGTCTTTGTTCTTTTATTAAACTAAACGTCTGTTGTTGATCGTATCTCCACAGCAGCATGTCATTTCTGTCTCTTCGCGTTGCGTTAACATATCGATCTCCGTCTGGCGCTCCACTGAGCTCCGTCTTGCGCGCATCGGGACCGAGCAAAAAAGTCACTTGTCAATCTGTCCACCTGTCCGGGCGGTGAGGTTTCAGCTTTGCCGGTGTCCGCCGTCCCTTTCATCACGGCCCAGTTCATGAAGAAAACCCACACAGTCAGTTTGCCTCAGCAGCTGCTAGAGGAAGACTAGAGGCCTTAGGCCTTTGTATCATGGTGGAGTTCATGGTTGACAAACAAGAGAAACATGTTCTGTTTAACCTCCTGTTACCTTTACATTTACTAACATATTTTACCCTCAAAATTTGACCCCAGCAATTAAAACCTCAGAAAATTATTAGAATTAATATTGCTTCCCAAGTTTAAGTGTGAGGTACTTTATGTTTGTTTGTTGACTACCTAAATAGCCCTTTAAATAAATAAAAAGTTGATATTTCTTATATGTTTGACACAGTGAAAAACAAAATAGCAAATTAATTGACCCAAGAACACCGACATTAAACATTGAATGGGGTCAAATTGACCAAATGTGAAGGTAACAGGAGGGTTAAACATTCTGTTTAGGATGAAGATGTATTAATGTTCCATATGGAAGAAAACTGCTAAATAACTGCTGAGTTGCAGCACCATTGTATAGAATAATGTATAAATGTATATATCCGTCTTTTGTCATAAATCTCTATGTTCTCACAAAATATACCGAGAATATCGGTAATATGTGATTAATCATGATTAATCCACAAAAACCTGTGATTAACCCGATTAAAAATGTTAATCGTGTCACAGCCCTAAAATATATATAAATATATAAATATATATATATGGATAAATATATATACATATATATATATTTAAATATATATAAATATATATATATATATAAATATGTATAAATATATATATAAATATAAATATGTATAAATACATGTATATATATATATGTATATATATATATATATAATATGTGTGTATGAACTGGAACCTTGAAAAGACGCCAACAACTTCTACATTCTGAGTAACCATCGTTCTCCACTTCTTATCTTGAAGGACACAATATGTAATCTACTAGAAATACGACGAAGAATCTACGACAACAAATACGTTTATACCTCCTTCAGGTCGTCCTCTGTGTACTCAGGACGTCCTCTGTGTCCTCAGGTCGTCCTCTGTGTTCTCAGGTCGTCCTCTGTGTACTCAGGTCGTCCTCTGTGTATTCAGGTCGTCCTCTGTGTATTCAGGTCGTCCTCTGTGTCCTCAGGTCATCCTCTGTGTCCTCAGGTCGTCCTCTGTGTATTCAGGTCGTCCTCTGTGTATTCAGGTCGTCCTCTGTGTCCTCAGGTCATCCTCTGTGTCCTCAGGTCGTCCTCTGTGTTCTCAGGTCGTCCTCTGTGTATTCAGGTCGTCCTCTGTGTACTCAGGTCGTCCTCTGTGTATTCAGGTCGTCCTCTGTGTACTCAGGTCGTCCTCTGTGTATTCAGGTCGTCCTCTGTGTACTCAGGTCGTCCTCTGTGTATTCAGGTCGTCCTCTGTGTACTCAAGTCGTCCTCTGTGTACTCAGGTCATCCTCTGTGTCCTCAGCAGTGTTGGGCAAGTTACTGAAAATTAGTAATTAGTTATAGTTACTAGTTACTTCTTTTAAAAGTAATTGAATTACTTTACTAGTTACTGTATATCAAAAGTAATTAGTTACTAGGGAAAGTAACTTTTAAGTTACTTTTATGTCTGCTTTTTTAATGTCATGAACAGTACTGAACAGTCAAACACAATAAACATGTTGTAGACCTATTTATTGCAATCAACAGGGCAACAGGCCTTCAAATCAAGCAGTAGTACAAAAGTCCCTTTTTTAGTTAACTTAATACAAAATAACTGTCTCAGTGATTTAACAGTGTTTTTTTTTTACCACATTAGGCCCAATGAAATAAAAGTGATTGGCCTACAGTATTAACACTAATTAAAAGAAAACAAAGGTGCCTTGAGGTGCTGCATATAATTGAGGGGGGGGTGCTAGTGAGGCGTGTACGTGCTGATCTGGAGTCAGTTTGGTAGGATTTGGGTATAAATAAATTATTTCATTTAAAATATGGATTTTTATTTAAAGATATTCATGTAATTTGCATGCAAAATAGGTCTACCCGAACCAGCGGACACTAAATTCAACCAGCGGCAAAAACCGCGGACCTGGCAACACTGGAAGTGGCTGTCAATCACAGTGTGGCACCGTGCGTGCTGGTCGAGGGGGCGTGCCTGTGATTGGCGGAGGAGAGGGGAGGCGTGCCTGTGATTGGCAGAGTAGAGGGGAGGCGGGGTTAACCTGTCGGAAAACGGAAGTTACGGGTGGTTGACGGGAACCGTTGATGTTCGAGCTGCTGAGCTGAGAGGAGCACGCTGTCTGTGTTGGTGAATGCCCAATAAAGGGAGGAATAATAACGTCGTCCCGTCTCCGTGTCATCAGTCCATAACGTCCGAGACGTTACAATATCATTGCGCCACCAAGGTCCTGCGATGTCAGATCAGAAGCAGCTAAAGTAGCCTAGCTTGTCTTCTTGTCTGCAAGTGTTCATTTTTCACAAAAGAAACGCGAGTAACGAACTCATTTAAATTTCAGTAACTGTAACTGCGTTAGTTGATTAAAAAAAATACTTCGTTACACGCTCGTTACCGCAAAAAGTAGTGGAATTACAGTAACGCGTTACAAAGTAACGCGTTACACCCAACACTGGTCCTCAGGTCATCCTCTGTGTACTCAGGTCGTCCTCTGTGTCCTCAGGTCGTCCTCTGTGTACTCAGGTCATCCTCTGTGTACTCAGGTCATCCTCTGTGTATTCAGGTCGTCCTCTGTGTCCTCAGGTTGTCCTCTGTGTACTCAGGTCGTCCTCTGTGTCCTCAGGTCGTCCTCTGTGTACTCAGGTCATCCTCTGTGTACTCAGGTCATCCTCTGTGTATTCAGGTCGTCCTCTGTGTCCTCAGGTTGTCCTCTGTGTACTCAGGTCGTCCTCTGTGTACTCAGGTCGTCCTCTGTGTACTCAGGTCGTCCTCTGTGTACTCAGGTCATCCTCTGTGTACTCAGGTCGTCCTCTGTGTACTCAGGTCATCCTCTGTGTACTCAGGTCGTCCTCTGTGTCCTCAGGTTGTCCTCTGTGTACTCAGGTCATCCTCTGTGTACTCAGGTCATCCTCTGTGTACTCAGGTCGTCCTCTGTGTCCTCAGGTCGTCCTCTGTGTACTCAGGTCATCCTCTGTGTACTCAGGTCATCCTCTGTGTATTCAGGTCGTCCTCTGTGTCCTCAGGTTGTCCTCTGTGTACTCAGGTCGTCCTCTGTGTACTCAGGTCGTCCTCTGTGTACTCAGGTCGTCCTTTGTGTACTCAGGTCATCCTCTGTGTACTCAGGTCGTCCTCTGTGTCCTCAGGTCATCCTCTGTGTACTCAGGTCGTCCTCTGTGTACTCAGGTCGTCCTCTGTGTCCTCAGGTTGTCCTCTGTGTACTCAGGTCGTCCTCTGTGTATTCAGGTCGTCCTCTGTGTCCTCAGGTTGTCCTCTGTGTACTCAGGTCGTCCTCTGTGTACTCAGGTCGTCCTCTGTGTCCTCAGGTCATCCTCTGTGTACTCAGGTCGTCCTCTGTGTACTCAGGTCGTCCTCTGTGTCCTCAGGTTGTCCTCTGTGTACTCAGGTCGTCCTCTGTGTATTCAGGTCATCCTCTGTGTACTCAAGTCGTCCTCTGTGTCCTCAGGTCATCCTCTGTGTACTCAGGTCGTCCTCTGTGTACTCAGGTCGTCCTCTGTGTCCTCAGGTTGTCCTCTGTGTACTCAGGTCGTCCTCTGTGTATTCAGGTCGTCCTCTGTGTCCTCAGGTCGTCCTCTGTGTCCTCAGGTTGTCCTCTGTGTACTCAGGTCGTCCTCTGTGTATTCAGGTCATCCTCTGTGTACTCAAGTCGTCCTCTGTGTCCTCAGGTCATCCTCTGTGTACTCAGGTCGTCCTCTGTGTACTCAGGTCGTCCTCTGTGTCCTCAGGTTGTCCTCTGTGTACTCAGGTCGTCCTCTGTGTATTCAGGTCGTCCTCTGTGTCCTCAGGTTGTCCTCTGTGTACTCAAGTCGTCCTCTGTGTACTCAGGTCGTCCTCTGTGTCCTCAGGTCGTCCTCTGTGTACTCAGGTCGTCCTCTGTGTCCTCAGGTCGTCCTCTGTGTATTCAGGTCGTCCTCTGTGTACTCAAGTCGTCCTCTGTGTACTCAGGTCGTCCTCTGTGTCCTCAGGTCGTCCTCTGTGTATTCAGGTCGTCCTCTGTGTACTCAGGTCGTCCTCTGTGTACTCAGGTCGTCCTCTGTGTATTCAAGTCGTCCTCTGTGTACTCAGGTCGTCCTCTGTGTATTCAGGTTGTCCTCTGTGTATTCAGGTCGTCCTCTGTGTACTCAAGTCGTCCTCTGTGTACTCAAGTCGTCCTCTGTGTCCTCAGGTCGTCCTCTGTGTACTCAGGTCGTCCTCTGTGTATTCAAGTCGTCCTCTGTGTACTCAGGTCGTCCTCTGTGTACTCAGGTCGTCCTCTGTGTCCTCAGGTCGTCCTCTGTGTATTCAGGTCATCCTCTGTGTTCTCAGGTCGTCCTCTGTGTCCTCAGGTCGTCCTCTGTGTATTCAGGTCATCCTCTGTGTACTCAGGTCGTCCTCTGTGTACTCAAGTCGTCCTCTGTGTCCTCAGGTCGTCCTCTGTGTACTCAGGTCGTCCTCTGTGTCCTCAGGTCGTCCTCTGTGTACTCAGGTCGTCCTCTGTGTCCTCAGGTCGTCCTCTGTGTACTCAGGTCGTCCTCTGTGTACTCAGGTCGTCCTCTGTGTATTCAGGTCGTCCTCTGTGTACTCAGGTCGTCCTCTGTGTACTCAGGTCGTCCTCTGTGTATTCAGGTCGTCCTCTGTGTCCTCAGGTCGTCCTCTGTGTACTCAGGTCGTCCTCTGTGTACTCAGGTCGTCCTCTGTGTCCTCAGGTCGTCCTCTGTGTCCTCAGGTCGTCCTCTGTGTATTCAGGTCGTCCTCTGTGTACTCAGGTCGTCCTCTGTGTCCTCAGGTCGTCCTCTGTGTATTCAGGTCGTCCTCTGTGTCCTCAGGTCGTCCTCTGTGTATTCAGGTCGTCCTCTGTGTACTCAGGTCATCCTCTGTGTCCTCAGGTCGTCCTCTGTGTATTCAGGTCGTCCTCTGTGTATTCAGGTCGTCCTCTGTGTACTCAGGTCGTCCTCTGTGTACTCAGGTCGTCCTCTGTGTCCTCAGGTCGTCCTCTGTGTATTCAGGTCGTCCTCTGTGTACTCAGGTCGTCCTCTGTGTCCTCAGGTCGTCCTCTGTGTATTCAGGTCATCCTCTGTGTACTCAGGTCGTCCTCTGTGTCCTCAGGTCGTCCTCTGTGTATTCAGGTCATCCTCTGTGTACTCAGATCGTCCTCTGTGTACTCAGGTCGTCCTCTGTGTACTCAGGTCGTCCTCTGTGTATTCAGGTCGTCCTCTGTGTACTCAGGTCGTCCTCTGTGTCCTCAGGTCGTCCTCTGTGTCCTCAGGTCGTCCTCTGTGTCCTCAGGTCGTCCTCTGTGTCCTCAGGTCGTCCTCTGTGTATTCAGGTCGTCCTCTGTGTACTCAGGTCGTCCTCTGTGTCCTCAGGTCGTCCTCTGTGTATTCAGGTCATCCTCTGTGTACTCAGGTCGTCCTCTGTGTACTCAGGTCGTCCTCTGTGTCCTCAGGTCGTCCTCTGTGTCCTCAGGTCATCCTCTGTGTATTCAGGTCGTCCTCTGTGTCCTCAGGTCGTCCTCTGTGTCCTCAGGTCATCCTCTGTGTATTCAGGTCGTCCTCTGTGTCCTCAGGTCGTCCTCTGTGTACTCAGGTCGGGGTGACGTTGACTCTCTGGCGTCTGTTTCTTTGTGGTGGGGAGCTCAGAGCTGAGCCCTCCGGGCGCAGTGAAGCGTGCAGGACTCAACCCGTATTGATTTAAAATGAGCGATACGTCCATCAACTCTCATTTTCCCTTTCAGGCTCAACCAAAGTCATTCTAAATGTTCTGGGATTTTAAACGCTGCTGCACAAAAGAAATGTCAGTTTATAATATATCACATTATGTGTGGTCTGGAGGCCGTTATCAAATGTTCTTCATGACAGAGATATAAATGTATGTTATGTTATTGCTTACCGTATCTTAAACTCAACAATCAGAGGAGCTTCCCGAACTCCGCGTTCCCACCCGAAGGTTGTGTTATGTGTTTGGGGAGTCTGATAAGGAAGTGATAATAAACCAGACGGAAGGAATATGTCAACTTGTCCTCAGTTCCACTTCTCCTTTGTTGTTGTGTGTGTGTGTGATTAAGCTTTCAATAAAAGGCTGGACCAAAGGGGTGCTCGGCGGAATGTCTTGGAGGTCGTCGTGTTCAGAGCATAGGCGACTGAGCTTCCCCTTTGGCCAAAGCTTTGGTCAAAGATACTACGTTGTCTGTGATTCATTTCTCACCTCCTTGACCGTGAATATTTTACATGATATAGAGAGGAAAAAACCTATCATAACTTGGTGCCGTGACCCGGATCCCAACATACCCATCGGCTGGATTTTTCTCTTTCCTGCGGAGCCACTGACACCTGTGCAAGGCCCCGACTGATCATCGGATTAAGAGACCGCTCAGCAGTGGATAATAATTTCTGCAGAGAGGAGATCCAGTCGTGGATTGACGGGATCCGGCGGATCGGAAGACAGAGGGAGAATGACCCAGACAAAGTACGTATGGTTTTGCCCTTTTTGCGAAAAATAAAGGTTGATTACGTCGTAAAATAAGCTTTTGCCCTTTTAAAAAATAAAGGTTGATTACGCGTCGTAAAAAATAAGTGTGGTGAACTAATACATATTTGTGGGAGAACTATGTGTTTGTTTAGCGTTGTTTGTTTATATTTGTTTGTGAATGAATGCTGTGACTCTATCGAATCAGCGTCGCACGACCTGTTCAATTAGACATCCACAGATTGACAGGTTTGGGTAAAGAAACAAGGAAATGTACTAATACTATACGATCACACCATAAACAATGGGTAATTCTCACGGAAAGCCTGAAGGCGAATTTTCAGGCGACACATTGTTTATGTTCAAACAGGACTCAGATAGTGTGAAATATCTGGAAAAAAAAAAAAAATGGAAAATAAAATGGAAAACAAAATACGGCTTTTCCGGCGAACTAAACGTTTTTGAGATAGAAACAATCTGTAAAAATCTAAAAACCATCGCCATAGAAAACAAAAAACCCAGACTCAGCGAATCAAAACACCACGAACTAAAACAAGCAGAACAGTGGGTCCGAGCAGCAAAAGAGAGGGCACAAGCCCAAGTAAAAGAAAAATTATGGGCTACCAAGAAGTCTATTCAAGGCCGTTGCTATTTTGAGTCATGGGCAATGCCATGTCTCAACAGGAGGGATGGTATCTATGATAGAACAAAACTACTTAAAATTTTTTTGTAAAGCATGTGTGACATGCATCAAGCACAACCCTCAAGGAAACCTAATCATTCATGGACGACCCTACCGCCTACCACTAACTCACCCAGATTTAGAGCAAGTGGGTGAGAAAGAAACACTAGTGGAGTACATGAAGAAGACCATGATGGGGAGAGGAGTCAGGGAAGCAAATGTCTTGCCAGATTCACCTGTCTCCCCCATTATGTCTGTACAGGTCGGCGACTGGGTCTTCATCCGCGTCATCAAGAAAAAGACGTGGAGCGACGCTCGCTGGGAGGGACCATTCCAAGTCCTTCTGACGACTGCAACCGCTGTAAAGATAGCCGAGAGGACCACTTGGATACATCTTTCCCATTGCAAACTGTTCCCTACAGAAATCCCGGACCAGTGCCCTGATCCCGAGACGACCACGAGCAGAGGGGAAGACTGACTTCAAAGGGGGCTGTCCGCTTAAAAGACAGCCATCTCAACGTCAGTGAAGAAACCAACAATCCCTGCTCTTAGGTGTCGCCTCGGGTGATGGAGCGAGAGGTCCCGAGGAACTCAAACGAGAGGAGCAAGGGAGAAGGAGCGGAAAGAAGACCCTCCAGACCGCGTACACTCATATGTATGATGACATGGGAAGACCTGTCAATGCTCCCGTTTAAGAAAATATAACGTAAACTTTTGGTTTAAGCTTGTATGACATAATTGTGTAAAACTCCTCACAAGGAACGGACAATTATTGATGTGAAGCTGCTGACTAAAAAGTTTAATTCCCAAAGAGATTGGTGTGGTGGTACTAACAAATTATGTGTAAGAAAAAGAGAATAATCATGATTCTGCTTGGACTGCTTAACCCAAATACGTAAATCACATGCTGCTTAGAAATTAGACAAATAAAATGAGTGCCCTTATTGACCATGTTTAAATAATAAGCAATAGCATAAACAGGAGGGAACTGACAGAGATATAAATGTATGTTATGTTATTGCTTACCGTATCTTAAACTCAACAATCAGAGGAGCTTCCCGAACTCCGCGTTCCCACCCGAAGGTTGTGTTATGTGTTTGGGGAGTCTGATAAGGAAGTGATAATAAACCAGACGGAAGGAATATGTCAACTTGTCCTCAGTTCCACTTCTCCTTTGTTGTGTGTGTGTGTGATTAAGCTTTCAATAAAAGGCTGGACCAAAGGGGTGCTCGGCGGAATGTCTTGGAGGTCGTCGTGTTCAGAGCATAGGCGACTGAGCTTCCCCTTTGGCCAAAGCTTTGGTCAAAGATACTACGTTGTCTGTGATTCATTTCTCACCTCCTTGACCGTGAATATTTTACATGATATAGAGAGGAAAAAACCTATCACTTCACCCTGTTGAAGCTTCTTCCCCAGAGAGCAATTATGCATACCCAAATATATATAAATCTATATTTATTTATATATATATATATTTATATGTGTATTTATTTATTTATATATTTATATTTGTATATATGTATATATATTTATATATATATATATTTATATATATATATTACAAGATCTGATTCCCTCTGCTGCCCCTTTGAAGGACTCGGCCCCACCAATAATGTTCTTGGAGTGTAATGTCTTGCCGAGAAGGAATCTAATACTAGATTTCAATTACATCTTTAAATCTCAATCTTTTTTTATCTTTTTTGCCGCCATTTTTAATGAGAGTTTCCCATGTGAAATGATGTGAGTCTGGTCCTCCAGGAGAGCAGAGCCAGAGCCCAGGAGGAGGGTTCATCTCCTCCTTTATTAAACTCCCACATGGAGTCACATATGATCTCATATCTAAGACGGTCACTCTATCTGAGACTATCTGATGAAGAGTCATCTCCTGGTGTCTGGGTTGTTGTGAGACGTGGGAATTAAAATATCTGTGAACTTTTGTTTTGGTGAAGTTTTTGACAACTTGTCCTGTGAATACACAATAATTCAATTCAATTCAATTCAGTTCATTTGTATAGCCCAATTTCACAAATTACAAATTTGTCTCGGAGTGCTTTACAATCTGTACATATAGACATCCCTGTCCCAAAACCTCACATCAGACCAGGAAAAACTCCCAAATAACCCTTCAGGGGGAAAAAAGGGAAGAAACAATAAACAACGTGTTGGTGACCAGCTGCCTGGTCGATGGAGCTGAGCCCTCATTGGTGGCTTCATCATGTCCCTATTCACGGAGTAACAGAGTCCAGAGTAAAGTCCAGAACCTTCCAGGCCGTCTGAGCCCGACTTGCTGAGGAGCTTTTTAGGTCCTAGAGTGAAAAAAACATCTGAGGAACGCAGGAGGAAGAAAATCCAGTCAGATGTGTCTGATGTGGGACATGAGTCGCATGAAAAGGGATAACATAGTGTTGAATGTTGGGGGGGGGATGTGTTGTCTTATTTATTATAGGTATACATATATATATATATATATAGAGAGAGAGAGTTAAAATGTTCCTGTTCTCATCCTCCTCGTTGTGTTTCTGACGTGCAGGAAAAGCATGAATTTACAAATATTACAAATATTACTTTGTATATTCCATACGTCCAAAACACAAATATTGACATTTTGTATAATGTATAAATAAAATTGATATTACAGTTTTTGTCCGTTGCTTGAACACTATAGACACATGCTTAAACCAAAGTAACATAACTTGAAGTTGTTGTTACTATACCTTAAACAAAGTGTAACCATACCTTAAACAAAAGCGCTGCTTTGCACTTTAGTTGCAATTCTGTTACACACTTGCTCCTTTCTGCAACACACTTGCTCCTAGACCCTACACACTATTTCATACATAAGACACTTAGTTCAAAAATGAAATCTCAGGGTACCATTGGGAAAACACCTCTATTCAAAATACAACACACATTGGTTCATTGAAAAGACATAGACACACACCTGAAAACACTTACTTACAAAACTGAACACCAATCAGCCAGCTACAAAAAATGTTGTTACAGATAATCTTGGACATGGATGGAGCTCCCAGCCGCATGAATGTATTTACATTGATGAGGCTGGATTCAACCTGAGCAAAAACAGACAACGGGGACCAAATATAATTGACCAAAGGGCAATTTTGCACATCCCGGGGCAGCGCGGGGGGAACATCACATTGTGTGCTGCCATGAGTCTTCGTGGGCGACTGCACCATCATGCCAAACGGGGTCCCTACAATGCGCAACACATCATCTATTTATAGATGCACTTCATGATGCAGTTGATAGATAGATAGATAGATATATACTTTATTAATCCCCAAGGGGAAATTTGTCGTGACAGTAGCAGCAACACACAAGAATAAAAACAAAACACAAAATGTAAGAAACAGGGATGAAAGATATAGAAGTATACAAGTAAAATACAAAACAAAATATATATGTAAATATACAACACACATGCATACACAACACACAACAACACTGACAGATCAAATACAAAAAATATTAAATATAGACAGAGTGCAAAAAGCAAAGTGTGTGTATGAGTGCAGAGCAAATGAAATGAAATGTGTGTGTATGTGTGTAGTGCAAACAAATGAGATGTGTGAAGTGCAGATCAACATAGTGTAAGTATTCAGTGATTGTTGTAGTTATTGCACTATGATCTGGCAAGAGGTGATCTGTTGTAGAGCCTCATAGCCGCCGGCAGGAATGTTCTCCTGTATCTGTCCTTGTGGCAGCGTGAGGAGACGTCTGGAGAAAGTACTCCTCTGTCCCTGTAGGAGGTGGTGGAGAGGGTGGTCCGGGTTGTCCAATATGGACAGCAGTTTCTTCAACGTCCTCCTCTCCACCACCTGTTCCAGGTGCTCCAGCTGGCAGCCGATGATGGAGCCAGCCTTCCTAACCAGTCTGTTAGACGGCTGGTGTCACCGGCTCCGATGCTGCTCCCCCAGCAGACAATGGCAAAGTGCAGCACACTGGCCACAACCGACTGGGAGAATAACTCCAGCATCTTGCTGCACACGTTGAAGGATCGAAGCTTTCTCAGGAAAAAGAGTCGACTCCTCCCCTTCTTGTACACAGCGTTGATGTTGGCCTTCCAGTTCAGTCGGCTGTCGATGGAGACGCCCAGGTACTGGTCCTCCTCCACCAGGTACTGGTCCTCCTCCACCAGGTACTGGTCCTCCTCCACCATGTCCACGTCCACTCCCAGGACACTCAGAGGGGGAGGAGCTCTTCCTCCTGAAGTCCACCACCATCTCTCTGGTCTTGGCCACGTTCAGCCGCAGGTGGTTCTCATCGGCCCACTTTACAAAGTCACTCACCACTGCCCTGTACTCCTCCTCCCGTCCATCCCTAATACACCCGACCACTGCAGAATCATCAGAGTACTTCTGCAGATGGCATGACTCCGTGTTATACTGGAAGTCACTGGTGTACAGGGTGAAGAGGAAGGGAGACAGAACAGTTCCCTGTGGGGCTCCAGCATCACTGACCCCCGTTCAGCACACGGCCCATTCTGACAAACTGTGGCCTGTGAGGTAGTCAGTGATCCAGGAGATGGTGGACGCGTCCACACCGACCACCCGCAGCTTCTCACTCAGCAGCAGTGGCTGGATGGTGTTAAATGCACTGGAGAAGTCAAAGAAAGTGACTCTCACAGAGACACCGGTTCCATCCAGGTGCGACTGAGCTCGTTGCAGCAGGTAGATGATGGCGTCGTCCACTCCCACATGAGGCTGGGAAGCAGATTGCAGAGGGTCCAGCGACGATTTCACCTGCGGCCGGAGGTGGGCCAAGACCAGCCTCTCCAGCACCTTCATCACATGGGAGGTGAGGGCGACCGGTCGGTAGTCGTTGAGGCCAGATGGTGTTGACTTCTTTGGGACGGGGACCAGGCACGACGTCTTCCACAGCACCGGGACCTCCCCCAGCCTCAGGCTGAGGGTGAAGAGGCGCTGCAGGACACCAGACAGCTGGGTGGCGCAGGTCTTTAGGACCCTGGGGCTGATGCCATCAGGACCTTCAGCTCTGCGCTGGTGTAGTTTCTCCAGCTGTCTTCTCACCTGGTCAGTCGTCACAGAGAGAGGGGGGAGGGTGGTGGAGCCCATTGTTATGAGGGCTCGGTGGATGTGCAGCTCAGCAGGGGGGACAGAGGGGGAGGTGTTTGGGAGGTGTGATGTGTGGAGGAGACAGGAGAGGGCTGTGAACTGAACCTATTGAAGAAACAGTTGAGCTGGTTGGCCCTCTCCAGGGAGCCCCCTGGCTGTCTCCCTCCCACCTTGAAGCCAGTTATCTGCTTCATGCCAGACCACACCTCCCTTGTGTTGTTCAGCTGGAGTTTGGCCTCCAGCTTCCTCCTGTAGGAGTCCTTGCCCTCCCTGAGCTTCACCTTCAGGTTGCGCTGGGCTTTCCTCAGCTCATCCCTGTCTCCAGACCTGAAAGCAGCTTTCTTCATGTTAAGAAGCGCCTTCAGGTCCCTGGTGATCCAGGGCTTGTTGTTGGGGAAGCAGCACAGTCCGTGATGGGATGGTGGTGTGTTCACAGAACTTGATGTATTCCGTGATGCAGTCGGTCATCCTGTTGATGTCCTCCCTGTGCGGTCCACACAGCACATCCCAGTCCGTTGACTCGAAGCAGTCCTGCAGAGCGTCGTCAGCCTCCAGAGACCACCTCCTCACAGTCCTGGTGGTCACAGCCTCTTCACCAGAGGAACAGACCCGGTGTCAGCCGGACCAGGTCATGATCAGACCTGCCGAGGGGGGGAAGGGCAGTGGCGCTGTATGCGTCCTTAGTATTAGCATACAGCAAGTCCAGAGTGTTATTGTTCCTTGTTGGGCAGTCTATGTATTGATGGAAGGTTGGCAGAGCTTTATAGAATGTGGTGTGGTTAAAGTCACCAGTGATGGCCATGAATGCTCCAGGCTGATGATTCAGCAGAGCAGACACAGTGGAGTGGATGGTGTCCACAGCTTCCTCAGCGTCAGCTGATGGCGGCACGTACACGACAACCACAATGGCGGACGTGAACTCTCTCGGCAAATAGTACGGGCGCATCCCCACGGCCAACAGTTCAATGTTCGGTCTACAGAAGCGCTCCTTCACGCACACATGGTCCGGATGGCACCACCGTTCATTCACATAAACAGCGATCCCGCCCCCCCTCTTCTTGCCGCTCTGTGTAGCGTCTCTGTCAGCCCGAACAGTCCTGAAGCCGGGCAAAGACGCGCTGTGATCCGGATAGTCCGCGTGTAGCCACGTCTCAGTGAAGCACAAGAGACTGCTCTCACGGAAGATCCTCTCAGTCATTACCAGCGTCGAGCTCATCCGTCTTATTGGCCAAAGACCTCACGTTCCCCGTTATGATCGACGGTACCGAGGGTTTGTATCTCCTCGTTTTAGCCCTCCGCTTGACACCCGATCTGCAGCCGCGAGCCCTCCTCCGTAGCTCCAGCGGGATCACAGGTCTGTCTCCAGGCAGAAGCAGCGGCCTGCACAGCGATCAACTGAGCGCGCGAGTAGACGACGGTCCCCGTCATTGTTTTGCTGTGGCTCTCCGAAACTCACGACAAAGTGAACAAAAGCCACAGTAGAAGTATCGAAAAAAGTAGTTATGGTCCAGTGTCCGACCGTAACTAAGACAAACGTGAAAGAAAAGAAAAAGCAAAAGAGAGGAAAAGTGCAAAAAAAGACAATAAAATAAAAGCAAAACGCCACTACTGAAACAAGCAGCCGTTGGCACGGCGCCATTTTATTATATACATACACACGTACACAGTTGTACAGGATGGACCAGAGCAGCCCAGGTTTGTTGTTGTCTGGGATAATGTTAGTTTCCATCGGGCTGCTCTGGTCCAGAACTGGTTCACCAACCATGATCAATTTGAAGTTCTGTACTTGCCCCCTTACTCACCATTTCTAAATCCTATAGAGGAATTATTTTCCGTTTGGAGATCGGCGTATATGACCGCCAACCACATGCCCGTATGCAATGGAACAGGCCTGCGGAGACATGGAGGTGAGGTCAATCCAGGGATGGATTCGCCACACAAGGGGATATTTCCCCCGATGCTTCGCGAGAGAAGACATTGCTTGTGATGTTGATGAGATCCTGTGGCCAGACCCCAACAGACGGCAGGATCCATAAGCCCACTTGCGCACAATTGTGTTTTTCTGTGTTTATAGTAGTGTATTGTTTGTTTTATTTTTGATTTAACTAAATGTACTGTACTGTAAAATATACTAATGTAATGATTTTGAATTCAGTATTTCATTTTTTTGGTTGTTGTGAAAATATGCCCTCTATGGAACTGAATAAAAACATTGAAAACAAAAGATTGCAGTTTTTTATATAAAGTAGACTAGTGTGTTGCTGCTGATCTGAAAGTGTCTTCATATGATGCAAGTGGGCATCATTTTGTCATCAGAGTGACATTTTGACAAAGGATTGTTAGGTTTTGATAGCAGAGTTTCAATTTGACATAGATGTGAATGGTTTATTTCCCAGTGTGGTGTCTTCTTTGCTTGTGTGTAGAGTTTTGACACAATGAGCCAAATTTAGAAAAATGTGTGTAAGCAATAGGCAAAAACTGTATTATTATTTATTTTTTTCTTATGTTTTTTGTGTACAACTTTGTGTTCATTGTGTTTTTTTGTACCTTTGTGTATATTGTGTTTTTGTGTGTACCTTTGTGTTTATTGTGTTTTTGTGTGTACCTTTGTGTATATTGTGTTTTTTGTGTGTACCTTTGTGTATATTGTGTTTTTTGTGTACCTTTGTGTATATTGTGTTTTTGTGTGTACCTTTGTGTTTATTGTGTTTTTGTGTGTACCTTTGTGTATATTGTGTTTTTGTGTGTACCTTTGTGTATATTGTGTTTTTTGTGTGTACCTTTGTGTTTATTGTTTTTGTGTGTACCTTTGTGTTTCTCTTGTAGTTGCCTGCCTTGCTCAAGGGGTTCAGCTGGTTAAAGGTTGAATATATATCATTTATATTTGTATAAACCTCTTTGCTGACCGGCAGCTTCTCTTCTCAAACCACAGAAGCGTCATCTCTTCTTCTCATTTCATTGTTCTTCGTCTCGTGTGTAATGTGTGTAACGCAGATCATTTCTCTGGTTGTAAGAATTAAATTGCCAAACCAAAATATATTTTAATTCATGAAATAGGATTAAAAAGAGCAGAAGTGCAAATATTTTACGTCCAGTGAATTAACGAGGTCCTAAAACACGTTATGAGCTCGGCGTGTTTTATGAGGCGTGTTTAAACCTGTCACATGACGCTTCACATCTGAACCCTTCACTCCAACATGGGTTTATTATAGCGATATATAATAAGTTATGAGTTTGAGGAGTGAACGTCTCCTGGCTGTAAAACATGATCTTCATCTCTTTCACTGCGTCGTGAATATCTTCAGCTGCTCTGGGCTTCACGACGACCTTCAGGTGATAACAATGAATACATTTATTTTAAATTCATTGCAATTACAAGAATATAGACATCCTCAAATAATAAAATACAGTGAATATTATTATTAATAGAATCAATATCTGGATATTATCTGTTTTTATGCTTCATAGGTTCAACTGACGAACTGAGGAGACTCAGAGGAATCCATGGAACACACACACACACTCACACACACTGACACACACACACACTGACACACACACACACTCACACACACACACACACTGACACACACACACAGACACACACACACACACTGATGAAAACACCTCAATGTGTGCTGATGGAATACAGAGACCACAGCGGTGGAAATGCATACGTCTGTATACACGCACATATATATATTGATATATATTTATATATATACAAATATATATATATATATATATATACACACACATATATATATTTTTATATATATAAATGTATTTTATATATACATATATATGTATATATATAAACATATATACATATATATATATTTGTGTATAAAAAATATATTTTATATATATATATAATATATATATATGTATATATATATATATATATATATATATATTTATACATATATACACTACCGTTCAAAAGTTTGGGATCACCCAGACAATTCCGTGTCTTCCATGAAAAATCACACTTTTATTTATCAAATGAATATAAAATATAGTCAAGACATTGACAAGGTTAGAAATAATGGTTAATATTTGAAGTATTAATTTTGTTCTACAAACTTCAAGCTCAAAGGAAGGCCAGTTGTATAGCTTATAATGAGCTTAATCACGGAGTTCCACAAGGTTCTGTGCTTGGACCAATTTTATTTACCTTATACATGCTTCCTTTGGGCAATATTATCAGGAAACACTCCATAAACTTTCATTGTTATGCAGATGATACTCAACTATATCTATCGATAAAACCAGAGGAGAGCAACCAACTCGGTAAAATTCAAGCATGTCTTAAAGACATAAAAACATGGATGACCTGCAACTTCTTGATGTTAAACTCAGACAAAACCGAAGTAATTTTAATCGGCCCTGAGCACCTCAGAGATCAATTATCTGGTGATGTGGATTCTGTAGACGGCATTGCCCTGGCATCCAACACCACTGTAAAGAATCTTGGCGTTATCTTTGATCGGGACTTGTCCTTTAACTCCCACGTAAAGCAAATCTCAAGGACTGCATTCTTTCATCTACGTAATATTTAAAAAATCAGGCACATCTTGTCTCAAAAAGATGCAGAAAAATTGGCGTTCGTTACTTCGAGACTGGATTACTGCAACTCCTTATTATCAGGCTGCTCTAATAAGTCTCTTAGGTCCCTCCAGTTGATCCAGAATGCTGCAGCTCGTGTTCTCACTAAAACTAGGAACAGAGATCACATCACTCCTACACTAGCTGCTCTGCACTGGCGACCCATAAAATCAAGAATCACTTTTAAAATTCTTCTCTTAACCTACAAAGCCTTGATTGGTGATGCTCCATCATATCTTAAGGAGCTTGTCGTACCATATTGCCCCACTAGAGAGCTACGCTCACTAAATGCGGGACTACTTGTAGTTCCTAGAGTCTTAAAAAGTAGAATGGAAGCCAGAGCCTTTAGTTATCAAGCTCCTCTTTTATGGAACCAGCTTCCACCTTCAGTCCGGGAGGCAGACACAGTCACCTCGTTTAAGAGTAGACTGAAGACCTTCCTCTTTGACAGAGCTTATAGTTAGGGCTGAATCAGGTTCACCTGGTCCAGCCCCTTGATATGCTGCTATAGGCTTATAGCTGCCGGGGGACGTTTTAGGATGCACTGAGTACCTATCTCCTCTTTTCTCTCCTTAGGGATGAATTTTCATCTCAATCACACGTTACTAACTCTGCTTTCTCCCCGGAGTCCTTGTGACTTCACGTCTCATGGGGTCATCGGACCCTATGAGACGGCATAGATCCTATCTGCTGATGGATCATCGAGGTCTGGGTCGTGGAATTCCTGCTCCTGACTGCGCCACTGTCCTGTTGAGACTCCGCCCACTGTTGAGACTCCGCCCACTCCTCCTCCCCACCGCCATCTGCCTGATGGATCGTGGAGGTCTCCATCGTGGAATATGCCTACTATGAACTATTCATACACTCTGTCATATTCATTGAATGTATTTTAACTCTAAATCTGTCCTTCTGTACACATGACATCTATTGTTCTGTCCATCCTGGAGAGGGATCCTCCTCTGTTGCTCTCCTCCAGGTTTCTTCCTTTTTCCCCTGAAGGGTTATTTGGGAGTTTTTCCTGGTCCGATGTGAGGTTTTGGGGCAGGGATGTCTATGTGTACAGATTGTAAAGCACTCTGAGACACATTTGTAATTTGTGAAATTGGGCTATACAAATAAACTGAATTGAATTGAATATCACCATCATAACTGTTTTCAGCTGTGCAAACATAATTGCACGGGTTTTCTAATCATCCATTAGTCTTCTAAGGCGATTAGCAAACACAATGTACCATTAGAACACTGGAGTGATCGTTGATGGAAATGGGCCTCTATACACCTCTGGAGATATTTCATTAGAAACCAGACGATTCCACCTAGAATAGTCATTTACCACATTAACAATGTATAGAGTGTATCTCTGATTAATTTAATGTTATCTTTATTGAAAAAAGTGCTTTTCTTTGAAAAATAAGGACATTTCTAAGTGATCCCAAACTTTTGAACGGTAGTGTATATAATATATATACACATTTATATATATATATATATATATAAATGTGTATATATATGTGTATATATATGTATATTTATATATATGTATACATATATATATATTATATACAAATATACACAACACACATAACACACACACTCACACACACACACAATACACACAACAGAAACAAAACACATACACACAACACACAACACACACACAGACCATGAGAACCTGAGACGGGGACCTTCTGTCCTCTGTGTTGATCCCCAGCTGAACCTTTCTGAGCCGAGCCGCTGCTAAAGGGCACGCAGGCAGATTAACACCAGCAGCTTCACTTCATCAGCCCGCTGCTGCGGTGCCTTCAGGGACTCGGAGATCTCAGCTTCTTTGTCTCATGACACGTGGATGATGAGACACTGAAGACGGAGGCGGCCTCACGCGGAACACGGGGAGTCTGGACCGCGGTCCCCATGGTGGTGGTGTTGTTGTTGTTGTTGTTGTTGTTTTCATCATAGATCTCATTCATTCGTCCAGGTTCCTCGGTGTTCTCTCAGATAACAGAATAAAGAACAAAGTGAACAGATCTTCTTCTCAAACAACAAATAAAATGTGAAATCATTTTGTAAACAAAGTTATTTATGTGTAAACAACTCAGACTGAGGTCAGCTGGTTGTGGCTGAAAGGAACCGGTTCTAACGAGCTCTAACTGTCTCTAACCGGTTCTAACCGGCTCTAACCGGCTCTAACCGGTTCTAACCGGCTCTATCCGGCTCTAACCAGCTCTATCCGGCTCTAACCGGCTCTAACCGGCTCTAACGAGCTCTAACCGGCTCTAGCCACCTCTAGCCGTCTCTAACCGGCTCTAACCGGCTCTAGCCGCCTCTAGCCGCCTCTAACCGGCTCTAACCGCCTCTAGCCGTCTCTAACCGGCTCTAACCGGCTCTAGCCGCCTCTAGCCGCCTCTAACCGGCTCTAACCGCCTCTAGCCGTCTCTAACCGGCTCTAACCGGCTCTAACCGGCTCTAACCGCCTCTAGCCGTCTCTAACCGGCTCTAACCGGCTCTAACCGCCTCTAGCCGTCTCTAACCGGTTCTAACCGGCTCTAACCGGCTCTAACGAGCTCTAACCGGCTCCAAAGAGCTTCTGGAGGTAATAAATAGTACTATTGATAATCTATTTCTTGTCCTGCTGTTACAGCTGGTTAATACCTCTGATGGTAACCAAAGCAACCGCTGACCGCTCGGCTCACATCCTCCGGCCTTCACATCGAGTTGAGTCTTCGAGGAAAATTTAAGGTTCATTTGATTTTTAATTCAAACCAACGTTTCAATGTGAAGCTTTAAACTACAGGTCAGATGAATTGATTTGTAATTTATTTACATGCAATGCAAATGAGACGTGATGCAGGAATAATAATAATAATAATTTAGACTTTTATAGAGCTCCGAAAGACAAGTTTAGATCAGGGGATGGAATCAGACATGATTTAAAAAGTGTATCGCACACCTTATTGTTCCGGTGTCCTCTGATCTCTGTAAATAACAATAACCACTGTGATGCCTGTGATGTTTCATTTATTCTTATGTTTATCTTTAAATGTCTTCATGTGTTTATGCTGCTCTGATGAGCCGCCAGCTTTTGAGGGTCCAGGGTTTTGAGGGTCCAGTCAGCAACAACAGGGACAACGCGGTGGCTCTGCAGCGCCCCCTTGAGGCCAAAGGATTTCCTCTCTATGTGTAATTCATATTCATCTTCATTCTCAGAGAGGTAGTTCTTGACCTGACGCCACGTGACCGGACGCCACGTGACCTCACTGAGGAATACAATGCTTTCCAGAGTTTGGCGACCAACATTTAAATCATTTTCCTTCAGAAATAGCAACAATGGAGGAAAGTTGAGCTCAGGAGCACCAGACATCTTTAAGTGACCTTCAGGAGTGTGTCGGTCCGACTCCACGCGACACACCCTCTCCAGATGTGACACAAGAAGAGGAAGAGGTGCTCCTGGTCCTGGAGGTCAGAGTCACTCAACACGATGCAGAAGGTGATGACGTAGCGCCCTCTGCTGGCTGAAGGTTGCATTGCACTCCGTGAGTCACGTGTCTCTCTGATCGAGTCGATATTAATATCTGTGTTTTGTCCTTTCTACTCGTTTCCACATATTTCACCACACGTGCAGTGCGTCACGTGTCCTCAAGAGGGCAGCATCGAGGAGAGAAAGAAGACGTTCTGGCACGAGGGCCTTTGAAACAGTGTGTATGACATATTCATACATTCATACATTCAGGCCCACGTGGTTGGGAAAGAAAACCACAGAGTCCAGCAGGAGGTCCAGCAGGAGGTCCAGCCGGTCAGCGTTGGACCTCCACTCTGACCTCCACTCTGACCTCCACTCTGACCTCCACGCTGACCTCTCTGCGTTGAGCGGTGGTGGATCTCTTCCCTGGCTGTGGTCTTCTTACCTGAAAACAAACCACCCAGACCACTCAGGATAAAGACCACCGTGAAACATGCAGACCTGGACCTCTTCAGGTACTGAGGTAGACCCTCAGAGAGAACCCCAGGAGGGTCTAGCCGAGGGTCTGTTTGTCTTCCTGGTTCAGTTTGTGTTATTATTGGTACAGAAAAGGACACTTTACATTTTAAATGACTCATCTGGTAAACAGAAACAACGTGACATCATGAACCAGCTCAGAGTGATGATGTCATCCCTGTGCTCCTCCTCTCCCTCTGGTCCATGGACCTGTCCATCATCACCTGCGCGTCCACGTCAATGTCGGGTTCCCCAAACAGAAGTCGCGTGTCCGCCCGACCACAGGGGGGGGCAGTAGAGAGCAGCACAGACCCATCACCGGATCCAGTCTGCTGGAGCCCTGCGGGGTGTTTATCGGCTTGTTTTGGTTTATTTTACCTGTTTCTTGTGTTTCTTTATGTTTATGTGAATGAAAAGAAGACGGAGAATGATTTTTACACTTATAATATGAGGTCATAAACACATCATAATGCTAATAAACCAAACCTAATATGAAGATGTGTTCCATGAGAAAAACTATCATGTTAAAAACAACAACAACGCAACTTCCCCGCGGTGTGTTTCCCTTTAACAGAATCCGACGTGACGCATGCGCCTCGGTCCACGCGCCCGCGCGCCCTCCTCAGCGGCAGCAGCAGCCACTCTGACGTCCCCCTCCCCACGACCCAGCCCACCTCTCCTCCTCTCCTCCTCTCCTCCTCTCCTCCTCCCGGCTGTGGAGCCAGGCACACCTCCATCCGGCTGCAGGGACGCGATGCACCGCGACGCACCCGCGGTAGGGCGGACGGCGCTCCGGGGAGAGGAGGCGCAGGTAAGCGAGGCCGCCGCGGAGGGGGGGGTGTAATGTCGAGATGACACAAAAGGTGCAAAACGTGAGCAGGAAACGAGACGACGGGCTGCTGATGGAGAGATGCGCAGTGCGCGCGCCGCAGACGTGGAGCCGCGCGGCCTGTTCGCTCCTGCTCTTGTTGGGGGGGTGGGGTCGATGCGGTAACATGACAGCTGTGTAACACCCCCCCCTCCCTCTAGCAGCAGTCACATCCGTGAGTCGTGACAGTCGCAGTTTGACCTTGCAGCAGCAGCAGCGGTGTGTCCTCTCGTGTCCTCTCGTGTCCTCTCGTTTCCTCTCGTTTCCTCTCGTGTCCTCTCGTTTCCTCGTTTCCTCGTTTCCTCTCGTGTCCTCTCCTTGTGTCCTAGGTGTCGGAGGACAGTCTGTCTCCTTCATTATGGATCCACATGTTGACACTGGAGCATCTGAATGTTCTCCAGCTTCAGAGGCTGTCGGGCCGTGTTGTTGTGAAGTGTGAGTGTGTGCGTGTGTGAGTGTGTGTGTGTGTGTGGGGGGGTCCTCCTGAGTAACCTTGGCACAACAACACATGCTTTATAATCTGATCCTCAGAGAGAAAAGCTTCAATATCGTCTGATTTAAGGTTTGGGAAACAGCGACGAGCTCCATGAAGCCCCGAGGGGCCGAGAGGCTCCTGGGCCCTTTTCCTCAAGTGTGTCTCTTTTCTGTTGTTGTGATCTCTCTGATCTCTCTGATCTCTTTGATCTCGTTCCCCTGAGGCCTGCTCATTAATCCATGATGCAATAATCCAGACCCATGTTCATGTGTCGGCCCTCAGAGACGTGAAGGTCTGGAGGGTCGACTGACCCGGCCACCTGGCTCCTCCCTCCTGCCCCTCAGCTCTCCTCCAATGGCACCTCAGGTGTGATGGTGGTCTCTGAGGAGGAGCTAGTGGATGGAGGAGGAGCTAGTGGAGGGAGGAGGAGCTAGTGGATGGAGGAGGAGCTAGTGGATGGAGGAGGAGCTAGTGGATGGAGGAGGAGCTGGTTGGTGGAGGAGGAGCTAGTAGATGGAGGAGCTAGTGGAGGGAGGAGGAGCTGGTGGAGGGAGGAGGAGCTAGTGGAGGGAGGAGAAGCTAGTGGAGGGAGGAGGAGCTGGTGAAGGGAGGAGGAGCTAGTGGATGGAGGAGGAGCTAGTGGAGGGAGGAGGAGCTGGTGAAGGGAGGAGGAGCTAGTGGAGGGAGGAGGAGCTGGTGGAGGGAGGAGGAGCTAGTGGATGGAGGAGGAGCTAGTGGAGGGAGGAGGAGCTGGTGAAGGGAGGAGGAGCTAGTGGAGGGAGGAGGAGCTAGTGGATGGAGGAGGAGCTAGTGGGTGGAGGAGGAGCTAGTAGATGGAGGAGGAGCTAGTGGGTGGAGGAGGAGCTAGTAGAT